>NW_001865053.1:277844-333867 GCF_000002865.3 Monosiga brevicollis MX1
CCTCCCCCATCAAGTACATCCTCCTTGCATCCTTGACCCTTGTTCTCCCTCACCCCATTTGCTTGCCCTTGGGACAGATCAAACGATGAGCACCATGGGGCCCATGAACGGCATCACGGCTAGTGCCTCCATCGATGCTGGCGACAGCGCCGGTGCATCTGCCAGCCTCGTCTTTACTGGCCAGCTGCCCAGCCCCGGTAGCGTACGCCTGTATGTCGCCACCTACCCCCGGCAGTCCACCTCGCAGAGTCAGCTCGAGGCCTGCTCCCTGGATCAGATTGGCGAGCTCTACGATCCTCAAAATCTGCGAGCCAACCCCAACTACGCGACCCGTTGCAGCGCCGATCCCAGCAATTGCGCCCCGGGTGACCTTGAGGGTATCTTCGGCAAGCTCACCGACTGCTCCTCCTCCCTGTGCCGTCATGGCCAAGCCAAGACCGCCCCACGCGACCTCGTCGCCCTGACCGGTCGCGCCTTGGTCCTCGTAAATATTGCCACCAACCAACCCCTCTATTGCTCAAACCTTGTCATCAAAACCCAGGGCGTCTCCAATAGCGCCCTCCAAGGCAAAGCCCACAACAAGCTGCTGCGCACCTCCTTCATGGCCCGCCAGAGCCGCTTCGAAGACAACATCCTCAGTCGCTTCACGCTCCGCTTTGGCTCTCCCAACCCTGCCAACCTTCCAACCACCACTGCCCACTGGCTGTTGGCTGATCGACCCGCGACCTCCACCCTCGCAAGTTTCTGCGCTGCCGCTTCAACCCCCGCCATCAGCATCAACCTGACCCAGACTTGCAATGGACCCCTGGATCTGCAAAGTACCAGTGGCGTCGCACACTGCGTCACCACCCTGGCCGAGGACCTGGCAACGCTGAGCAACCCCGTTCTCCTCCTCTCCAATACCAAGGGTGGCAGCCCACTTCTCTGCAGCCCCCTCCACGCGCCGAAATCGCGCGTCGTCCATGCCCTCTTCAACACAGAACTCGTCGACGGCGTGATTCAATTCAGCCAGCCCGACCCCGATAGCGCCACAACCATCTCCGTCACCCTTAAAGGCTTGCACCAGCGGGCTGGCGGCTGGCACGTTCACACCTTCCCCGTGCCCGAACCCAGTGCCGTCGGCGCAAGCCCGGGCGTCGACCAATGCTCTGGCGCTGCTGTCGGCGGTCATTTTAACCCCTTTAATGCCCTCGTTCCCTGCTCTTCCGCACCCGGTATGACTGACGACCAGTGCGAGGTCGGAGACCTGGCTGGCAAACACGGTACCTTGGCCAACCTGGATAGCGTGTCCATCACCTACACCGATTGGAACCTGCCGCTTTTTGGCGCCGCCTCCATCGTTGGTCGCAGCATCGTGATTCACGTCAATGCCAACAACAACCCCCGCCTCGCCTGCGCCACCATTCAGCCCGAGCCAGACTCGGTGACGACTGTCGTTGCCCGCTTCATGGGTGATGTCGTGGGTGACATTACCTTTCAGCAAGACGCCGCTGATCCCTATGCCGACACCACCGTGCTCGTTGACCTGCGCTACACCAACCAATCGCAGAGCGCCACCAGCGGCCACAATTGGCACGTTCACGTGGATGCCCCCGATTTACTCAACTGCGCAAGTGCAGGTGGCCACTACAATCCGCTCGATGTTTGTCTCACGGCTGCCTGTGGCTATCCCTCCACCTGCGGTGTGGGCCGCTTGCAACCTGGCTGCGAGATGGGTGACCTAGCCAACAAACACGGGCCGCTCAATATTTTAAGCGGTGCCACGTTGCCCGGCGCCCGCGCCTTCTTCACAGACCTCCAGTTGCCCCTCTCTGGCCCTGACTCAATCATCGGGCGCTCCATTGTCGTGCACGGCGCCGATGGTGCTGGTGCCCGCCTAACATGTGCAACCTTGCGCCGCCGTGCCCCCCGTACCGCCACCGCCACCGTGGCCATGGGTGGCATCAGCGGCACGGTCGGCTTTGCCCAAGCCTATCCAGGCGCCCCGACTTACGTCACGGTCAACCTGGCTGGCCTTCAACAGCGCATTGGAGGCTACCACGTCCATGTTCTACCGGTTCCAGCGCCCTCCGAAGTGGGTCTCTCAAGTCCCAGCGCCGCGCAATGCAGCCCCGCTGCCGTGGGGGGCCATTTCGACCCCTACAATACCGGCAATACCTGCGATCCATCTATCACTGGTGACGCCTGTGAGGTTGGCGACCTCAGCGGCAAGCACGGCTCGCTCAGAGGTCTGACTTCAATCGACGTCGGCTACTCTGACATGCACCTGCCACTCTTTGGCGTCAACTCTATCGTTGGCCGCAGCGTAGTGCTGCATTCCACGGCTCAAGGCGCCCCGCGCCTGGCTTGCGCTACAATTCAGTATGCCGACACCCACTCGGTGCTCACTTACAAAGCACACTTCACGTCAACGGGTAGCGCGAGTGCGGTCACCGGAAGCATCGTTTTTCAGCAGTTGCGGGACGATCCGGATGCGGAGACGAGCGTCCTGGTCGCGCTGGCGCATTCAGCGCACTCTTCGGGAGTGTCCATGGGCCATGCCTGGCATGTACACCAGTCTCCAGTCTCTGGCAGTGATTGTGCATCCGCAGGTGGGCACTACAATCCCTACGAAGTTTGTCTGAGTGCAGACTGTGGCTACTCCTCTAGCTGTGGCCAAAGTGGGCTGCAGGCGGGCTGTGAGCTGGGAGACCTCGCCCACAAGCATGGCACCTTGAGCCTCGGTGCCGCGAGTCCTCTGCCCCTTTCGCGTAGCTTCTACACGGATATCCAGCTGCCGCTGAGTGGGGCAACAAGCGTAGGAGCCCGCTCCATTGTGATTCATGGCTCCAACGGAACGGCGCCGCGCATTGCATGCGCTTCTATGGTAGCCTCTATCAGCTCAACATCAACGGCTGCCCCTACGTCTACTCCCGCGTCTTCCAGTAAACATAAACACCGCCGCACCGCTGTAGCGCTCCTGGTAACTGCACTCTTTCTTGTTGCGGGCGCCATGGCTGGCATGGCCTACTATCGTCACACCCAGCGACATACTCGGGGCATCGGATCGGATATGACTGAACAACTTTTGATGGACAGTGAGTACGCAGCCCTGGAGGAAATGCACAAGGATGACGATACGTTTGATCTCAATCGCGCATCCCAAGCCTAGGAATTACCTCCGCCCCCCACCTGTTTTTTTTTTTTCCTTTCTGAGTTTGGGACTGATCAATCTTTCAGCGCTATGTATAAACGTTTGCCGCCTTTGTAACCGTGGTTGAAAAGAACTGTGACTGGCACCAGCCATGCCACTTCTTGCCCCGTGATGAATTTACATGTTAATAGGCAAACCTACCTTTCGTGTCACATTGCTGCCAAGGGCTTTCCGAGCTTAGAGCTTGACAATTACTAAACAGCATGTTGGCCCTTGGAAAACAAGTCTTCAATGACCGAAACATTATACTAATCCCTTTAAATTGGGCGACTCAATACCCAACGGCTCTGCCGACATTTGGCCAGTCACTTGAGCTCTAAATCTAAAGCATCAGATTGGGATCTTCGCTTTCCAGGTAGACCTTGAGTTTCTCTGCAATAGCTTGGCCAACCGCGCGAGCGTGCCCGACCGGTACCAACTATGACGCGAGCACAAGGCATCAGTAACCCTGTGTCAAGAACACAGCGGCATGCGCTGAAAACTGCCAATAGCAGTGTAGACCTACCGAGGCGACTGCATCAACGCCATGCTGACGGAAACCCTGTGCCAAGGCCAGGGGAGTGGGGTAGTGTTGCACAATTGCCTCGGCCTGACATATCAAGTCATGAGAAAAGGTCATCGGCGGACATGAACAGCCAAGAACTCTGGCCAAAGCACATTTCGACACCAACCTTGTCATCCGAAATCCACGAAAAGCAGCTCAGCTGCCGGCGCCAAAGCTGGCGCAAACCGCGGAAGGTTGCACTATCAACCTGATTAGAAACAGCATTCATGAAAACACGCAAGGTGCACAGTATTGCGTCCTGTGGCTGGCACGGGAACACCAGGGCAAGGCCATGCGCGTTGGCAACCTTTTCGCAGTGTGTCACATGGGGATTGATGTTGAACTGGGCGGCTTGCAATTTGTCGGGAAGCGTGGCAATGGATTTGGTCATCATGCAAATGAGCTCCATGGTCTCGTCGGCCGTGTTTGTTTCGCGCAGATGAAGGCCAGCCTCCATCTGCAGCCATATAAGCACGTGGTCCACCGCCGTTCGAACTTGTGCAATCTTTCCCAGCATGGCATCCGTGTCCGTGTCTGCCGCTTCCCCAGTGCTGACTTGCTGGCGCCACGCGCGATTGGCGGCATTGGACTGCTTTCGAAAATATGGCTCAACGCCTTCTACAATCAACGTCACCTGTTGCATGTTGCCGGATGCGGTTTGGAAGCCAGTCCAAGTGAGACGAGGATGCACCAAGAGTCGTGGGACCAACGGGGACAGACCAACAGGCCCACCTTGGAGAGATCTTGGTAATGGGTCTTGATCTCGCGCGCGAGATTGCGAATGGACATGTCGGTGGCCTGTGGTACAAAGGTGTCGGCCCAAAGCTGCCAAGGGTCAACCCATGCGGAACCAAGGCAGGTGTATAAAGACTCATGCTTGCCTCCTAGGTCGGGCCCACACGAAACGTCTTGTCGCCGTGGTCAACTTACCACCATCAATACATGTGGCTCCTCCTCCAAACAAGACTCGCTGCAAATAGATGCCAGGGTCGATAGGCAACGGATAGCAAGCCACAAACGGGATGATTGGATTTTGATCAAGAACAGTACCAAAAAGTGCACAAGATGAGACCAGGGCGCGAGCACCTGGTGACACGAATGCAGATGGTTGCACACAGGGCTTGGCAGCACAACATACATGGTAGCGGTTGTTTCATTCAGGGTATCAACCCGACGCATGAAACGGATGGACATTTTCAGGGGCAAGCCATTGGTGACTTGCACCGAAACTTGTTGGGCCTCGAGCTGCTCGCGCAGTTTTTTGTATCGTCGGGCCTGCATACGAAGAAGAGATGGCAAAGAAACCGCACATGAGTGGCCATGGTTTCGCGGGCTATGACGATGGCAAGCGCAAGTTTCAGCACGGCAGGAGTGCCTGCCATGATTCATGTGCCTGACCTCTAAAAGCGTGGCGCAGCAGTATACAGACATGGTGGCGAGGCGATCTTCGGGTCGATTTTGACGGGATAATTCGCGCCGAAGCTGAGCCGAGCGCTTGCTCACTTCTCGCGCAGCTTCAGGGACCTTGCGTGCGGCTGCAGATGTCGCTGAAGCATGAGTGGCAGTCAAGCGTTCGGGGTCGGTGGCTGAGCTAGGCGCCGCAGCTGGACCAGTACGAGCTGAGGACTGATGTGCGGGATCAGAGCCTTGGCTGGTGGAAGAAGGTAAGTTATCTTCTCCATAAAAGGGCGGGTGAGCTTGATGATCAGCCTCATTGGCCCCATGGCAGCGACGCTCCTGATGCTGTGGCATTTGTGAGCGAAAGGGTGCTTCGACAATGGTTGTGTCGACGCCGGTGATTTGTGCAAGAGTTTTTACACGCTTGGCGGCTTGGCTCCTGTCCAATGAGGCACTGGTGCCTTGACTGGTTGTTGATGCTAAGGGGAGCGCAAGCTCCTGTTGCTCGAGAAAGCGCAGCCGCAGGCGCTGCGCCAGACTCAGTGGCGAACCACCGTCGAGACAGATGCGGGCATCTGCATTGTCCGGATCTTCACGACCTGCTGCATTTGCACGCTGTTGAGAGGCCTCTTGAAAGCGCTGCGTCAGATTTTGCGGCGCTAAAGTGGGTGATCTCTGAGATGGAGATGTTGGGCGCTGGGGATCTGGGCTCAACAGAATTACTTCTGTTGCATCAGCAGCGCCAGGCCTTGGCAGTGGGTGTTCAGCTGTAGGCGAGGCCTTTGTCGAAAAGGACACGCGAGTCTGTTGTGCTGAAGGAGCTGGCGTGGACCGAGCAGGTCGCTCTGACGAGTACCGAGATCGAGCTTCACTGGAAGGGTATTCGCCAGACAGTGCCTGCGTTGCTGTCAACGCAGCATGCTGCAAAGCCGTAGTTGGCCGAGACGTGGCTGCCTGTATCTGAGACGACGCTTGAGCAGAACGGACGGGGCAGGCAGCGGCAGGGTCCCAGACATCTGGTAGTGACTCGTCGTCACTACCATCATCAAGCACAATGCATTCCGAAGGCTCGGGCATTGACACAACACCAAGAGTGGGCAGCTTCAAGTCGAAGGTCGGTGCTTCAAGCACTGCAGCTGTCAAGTCCGTGGCAGCCGGGCCTGATTCTCTTGCGGACCCCAAGGCTGCAGCGGTAGCAGCAATGGCACCGGAAGCCACTGAATCCACAGGATGTGGTACACGGCCTGGACCCATCGACGACGCCCTTTGCTGTCGGGAAGATGTCATCTGGGTAGGGTGATCGTCATCATCGCTGCTCAGGCACAAATCAATGACCTCGATGTGTTTGGCCATGCTTGCAGCAGCACGGACCGCAAAAGTGAACGTGACACTAACTAAACCCAAAGTACATCTGTGCCGTCACAGACCACACACCCCTCATATACTGCTTCAAAACAAGCCCATCTTGCCCACCACCGCCTGGCCCGTCACCACCGCCGCCGCCGCACAAGTCACCCAGAACGATGCTCCACCACCACCACAACAACATGAAACTTCTCTCTCACACACACACATCCAAAAAAAAAAAGAAAAGAAAAAAAACGGCTCAAGCGGAAGTAAGATAAAAAATACACTTCCACTCGCTCTCTCAAACTCTCTCTCTCTCTCACTCTCTCAAACTCAAATCTCTCAAACTCTCTCAAACTCTCTCTCTCAAACTCTCAACTCTCTCAAATCTCTCAAACTCTCTCAAACTCTCTCTCTTAACTCTCTCAAACTCTCTCTCTCTCTCTCAAACTCTCTCTCTCAAACTCTCTCTCTTCTCTGAACGCTGTCCAGAGCCTTCGAGGGGGCAGTAGGAGGGGGAAGGAGGGCCTTGGCACCGAGGAGGAGGAGCAGGATGGCGTCCAAGGCCTTTCGGCAAAAGATGGCGCAGAGCGTCGTGGACTGCTCGACCATTTTTGCCAATGCGGGTATGTCAACTCAGAAACCCGCACACAGTCATGCTCCGGCTGATGCTCATCCTCGGCGGCCCCTCACCTCGTTGGCATCACCCTCGCACTTGGCAGGCTGTGTGGGCCAAGGCACATATGGCATTGTTCACAAGGTTTATCGCCTGGAAGGCACTCGTCAGCTGAATCGAGGTTGTGCACTGCGTCAAGAAGGGTGCGTTGTGCCGTTACCCTGCCCACCAGCCTTTTGCGACATGCTCGTGCTCCTTGGGACCCGCAAGGCCTGGGGCTGTGATTAACACTTGTTGCGTTTGGAATGATTAGCGATGATCTGGACGACACCACCAAACCTTACGCCCTCAAGGGCATGGTCACCTCGGTATCTCGCACCGAAGGCTTCTCCACGGCCAATCTGCGCGAACTTGCTGTACGTGCCCTCGCGCTGCAACTCGCAAGAGTCGGCGGAGCTCGCTGCCCGCGTCTCATGCTTGATGTTGATCTACACCAGCTACTGCGCGAGCTTCATCATGACAACGTCATCTCGCTGCGAGAGGCTTTTATTCACTCCATGACCAAGGAAGTCTGGCTTCTCTTCGACTACGCAGAGTATGACCTCTGGGTACGTGTTGCCGTTTTGACATCAATGCCGCGCTGTACCCGTGGTTCACTCGCAAATGCGTTCTTGTGCTACGACACCCTGACCCCACTTTGAATGCTGTATGCGCAGTGGCTCTGCAATGATCATCGTAGCGCAAACCTTCGATGTAAGTGTGACGCCCACATGCTCTCCCTCCGACTTGTACGCACGTTCTTCCCCAGTGCGGCCTGGATTCTCAACCCACTGCCTTGCTCAATCATCGGAATCGTCTCGTGCAGTGCAAGAGCCCATGCTGAAGAGCATCATGTTTCAACTTTTGCAAGGCGTGCATTATCTTCATGAGCAATGGGTCCTGCATCGTGATCTCGTAAGAGTCCGTCGCTCAAACCTCTCGAGCCATTCGAGGTCTATCTCCCTCACTCTTATGACTGTCCTTACAGAAACCGGCAAATGTATTTCTCACACGAGGCGGGTCTATCAAGATTGGTGAGTCACAATGGCGACTGGCCCGACCGTCCTGCAAACCCTCATGCCTCGCCTGATGAATAGCGCAGGCGTGACTTGCTCTCTCCTCACCTGCCATTGTCTTTCTCTTGCTTGCCACCGCCCTCCAGGTGACTTGGGCATGGCACGCGTTTTTGTGGCCCCACCCAAAGCTTTCTCCGACGTTGACCCAGTCGTTGTGACTTACTGGTACCGGGCACCAGGTGAGGCTTGTGAATCTCGGGGAGAAGGCACTTAGCCTGGGCCACACTCACCTGCACCCCACCCCACCTGTCAGAAATCATGCTGGGTGCCAAGCACTACACCAAAGCGATTGACATCTGGAGTATTGGCTGTATTTTTGCCGAGCTCATTAATCTGGTGCCCATCTTTCATGTGAAGAGTGCGTTGCACGTCGACGATTTGCATGGCTAGCATCTCCCGCCCCGCTGTCGCCGTGTACAGCTCGCACGTCACGCCATACTTGTTGCTGTTCATAGATGACCAGAATTCGCGTGATCCTTACTACGCAGCACAACTTGAAGCCATCTTCAAAGTCTTGGGCATGCCCGATGAGCGTGAGTCGAGAAGTCATCGGACCAAACGAGTGTTTTGGATAAGCGCGGGCACCGTGGTTGGCTGAGCATTGAGCATTGTGGTTGGCTCCTTTCTTTAACGCCACGCTCCATAATACCGGCTTGGGTTGAATAGAGAAATGGTCACTCCTGAAGCATATGCCGCGCTACCCTGACCTCAAGCGTGACTTCAAAACTAAAGCTTCCAAATTGTACGTGCAGGCACCTCGTGCGTCAAGTCGCTTTCAACGGGGGCAAAAAGCTTTTCTCTTGACCTTGCCCTGTGTGGTGCATGCGATGTGGCAGCGACGATGTCCTCAGTAAACGAATGAACGAGCCGGAGAGCTCGACGCGCCTCTCTTTGGTATGAACCGTTCCCAGTACCACCTGTGCCTTCAGGAATCTGTGGCCTTGCACATTTTGACTCGACTGCCCTGTTCGCCTGCGGGCGATGCCACAGATGCGCCGCATGTTTCACTATGACCCTGAAAAGCGCATCAGTGCGGATGAGGCGCTGACTGCGCCCTGGTTCAAATCCGTGGACCGCTTTGATCCCAAAAAGTGGGTTTACCCTGACTCCCATGCCTCGTGCTCTCCAGAATACCATCGCGTGGTTTTACTGCACAAACCCTGCACCCGTGCCCAAGTGGTGCCATACTGACGATCGCCTCATCGTCCACGGCATCCAAGACTCGCACATCCAACATGAACATGTGGTGAATGGTGGCTCACCTTTCACTTTTCTTTTCTTTCTTTTTTTTTTTTTTTCCATTACAGCTGTTTTGCCAAAGCCACGCGCGCGTATCCTGCACGTGAATTGGACAAGCCGTCGGAAGTGGCAGCGGAGGCGCCAAGGTTTGTCTTGCGTGACTCTATTGATGACACTGTTGCTGCATTGGCATCTGCACTCATCCTTTTCTGCACACCTTGTGCCCATGCAGCTCGCTGCTCAAATTTAAAGGGCCTCGTAAAAGCCAACCCGTGGACCAGCCGCACGCCAAGCGTGCCAAGCGTGCTTGATGTCCCTGGGGATCATACCTTTTTTTGCCCGTGGTGTACGAGTTGGAGCATCAAGTCGACAATGTAGGACCATGCTTGCGTGAGCGGGTGAGCCTTTGTGCATGAGTGCAAGTGTGCGAATTGTACTCTGTTTGACAATCGAAGCATGTCAAGTGTTTGCCCTCTTTTCCTCATTTAGTCACGGTGAGACATTCAAGCACCTCCACATCGCCTTATCACGCATGCCTGCCTGCCTGCCCAGCCAGCAAGCAACTGGTCAGAACAACATATTCGTGTTCACCCAGATGTCGATGATCAAAAGACTAACATGTAAAAATTAACATCTGATGTAAAAAAAAAAAGAAAAAACCTTTTTTGTTGAATTTTTCTCTCTCTCTCTCTCTCTCTCTCTCTCTCTCTCTCTCTCTCTCTCTCTCAAACTCTCTCTCTCAAACTTTCACTGCTCGCAGAGCCCGCTGATGCCGGGGGTTGAGTTCGGGCGAGTTGGTCAAGGGCGCGCATCGTTGAATTGTCAAGAAAGTAGACGCCGTGGCCTGTGGTCAGCGCCATGGGCAAGGTTGTGGAGCACCTGCTGACGGCAGCAGTGTCGGATGAGCAGCGAGCTGGGTCAGTGTGATGGCATTGAGACTTCACCAATCGCACGATTAGCTCATCACAGCTGCGCTGGGCACCTCTTAGGGTACTGGCAAAGCTTGAGGCCGTCTGTGGCCGAGAGGCTCACGCCTTTGAGCTCCTGGAACACATCTATGAAAAGGGTTCGATACTGTGTGGCGCTTCGCTTTGCAGCCTGGAATGCTTGATTCTGCTCAGAGCTCACGCTCAGAGCATGATCGGGAGGCGCGGGTATGTCAAACTCACACCGTTCCTGATGTGTTCGGACCCATTGTAGTCCCGACGACGACCAGCACAGCTGTCCCAAGCGCACCAACTCGTCTCCGAGTTCAGCGGCTGGTCCCCGGAGATGGCTGGTATGTTATGTGGCAACGCCCCACCTCGACCAGGCTGCAGATCACCCACACCGTGCTTGTACTCACGTCCGCGCCCACGACCCTTCGTTCGCAGGCGAGTCGTACATCGCAGTGAGCCAAGTCAAAAGGACCCAGTCACTCGGCGCACCGTCATCATTTCCGCGAGTCAGAGTAATCCACGCCCCATGCTTGAAGCCCTTGGCTTTCGGTGAGCAACGCTGCGCTCAAAGTCAAAGGGACCGGCCAGCCCCCCCCCCTTGCTCGCCGTCATAGGTCATTCAATATTTGTCATCGAATGCTAACCAATTAGGCACTCAGCCTCGTATCTGCATCGTGGCGCGGAAAATATCTTCGCTAGCCAAGTTTCCGTTCGCCTGGCTCGCGTCTCCAACCCGGTATGCTGGTCAGACGGCCCACTCCTCCTCTTTCCATTCAAAACTCTTGTTGCGCCCTGCAGCCCAAATGGTTTGCCCTTGCCTCCTTATGCTCGGTGTGTGTCTAGTCCACCAAAGTTGAGCTGACCCCCGGTCATGATCTGCTCGAGTGCATTTGCATCGGGACAAATGCTCAGGTTTGTTTGCCCACCTGCTACCCTGGCACAGTGCTCTCCGGCCAAAACCTGACCCTGCCCCACCTCGGCTAGGAGGCAACACGCGTGCTAGAAATGTTGGCATCAACCCTCTTTCCGTACGTAGTTGATCTGAATCCATTCTATTCGCCTGGCCGTGCCATTTCTGTATCTCCTCCTTCACATGCCTCCTGCCCGATGGTGTACACTTGACAGGCAAGTACGATTGCAAAAAGTAGATGTCCATCGCAGTGCTGCCCTGATGACTCGCGCCGCGCGCTAAGTCGCCATGCTCCCCCCCAAGAAGCCTGGCCTGTGATGACCCATTGCATCTGGGCTCGGACTTGAAGCTCGAACCATGGCCAAGGTGTATCATCAATGACTGTCAATAAAATTAATTGTTCTTCGCCTCTCGTCTATAAATGCGGCTCGCAACAAAAAGCACATTGATATCAACCACCACCTCGAGTTTCATTATGACGAGTCGGAATCTGTCTCAATCACGCGCCGCACGCGCTTAACGGGGGGCGCTGCCGCTTCATCGAGGATTGTTGCGCGCTCCACCCCCAAATCAGACTCAGAATCGGAAGTTTCATAGTAGTGGCGCCGCGCGGGCTGTGAGGATACACGATCTCGCCCAAGGCGCCCTCGTCGGCGGTTCCGGGTTGGTCGCGAGGGAACTGACTCGTCGGCCTCGCTTTCGCCGCCTTGGCTGACCAAGTCCTCTTGAGCCATGTCATCAGCGCTTGAAGAAAATTGACGCTTTCGCTGCGAGGTGGCGTCATCGGATTCCTCCGCCTCGGGTTGCCATTCACTGCTGTCGCTCCCTGCCGCACTGGGTTCTGCTGCCTCATCGTCATCGCCGTCTTGATCCTGGTAGTCGATGCCTTGTGCGGCTCGCGGCCGCCGTGTGCTGCGGCGGCCCTGCCGTGCCGAGTGGCCCTTCAACGCCGTCCCAACGGCTGGGCTTGACCGCGCCTTGGGAGATGGCGTGGGGTTGCGACTATGCTTTACGCTGGTCTTCTTCGACGGCGAACTGACTTGCCGCGGCGACAGACGGGTCCTGACAGCCAAAGACGCACATGGACAAAAAAAAAAAAAAAAAAAGATGGCAGGCGCGAATAAGCACGGTTATGTTGCAAAGGGCAGCCCAAAGCAGCGAGTGTGCGGCAGGCTGGGTTTACTCGTCGCTGCACCGGTTGCAAGAGGCACACCTGACTTCTGCCGATGTATCTATGTTTCGTGGTTGCCCTAAATGTTCGGCTAGATTAGACTTGAGTTCCAAATACAGCTCTACACCAGAGATTTTCGGTGGCAGAACAAGATGCATGAGTACAGAAGCCAAGCCCGCATGTTATCAAAACGGCGTTGAACAATAACATACCTTTCAAAGCCTTGCGTTTGGCTGCCAACGGGCCACTGGTCCCACCGCAGCAAGAAGGGCAGCCGTCAAACAGCAACAGCGCGTCACGATCAAAAGCCTCGAGGCTGTGGTACTGCCCGGCCTCCGCACGGCTCAGCAACGTCGACAGATCCATGTGCAAGTCTCGACGCCCGGCCCGGTCTTTGCAAGAACCTAGCAATCACCCCACCAGCCAAAGCCCGTGATTAACAAGGCAGGTGTTCACCAAGCACGACGGTTTTGGGGTTGTGTGCGCATCATCATGCCAGCAGCGCAGACGTAGCAGGACTCGACTCTCACCAATGGGTAAACGAAATGGTCCAGAAAAGGGTGCATTCCGCAAGCGCCGCACAATGGTAGCTAGAGCTGCCCGCAGCTCAGGACTAACCACGGCCCCAGGTGAGCGCATTGCACCCGAGGATGCCCGAGGTTCTGTCGGCTTTGAGCTAAAACTTGAACCCGCAGGCGGCGAGCTAGGGGCAGGCGCGATGCCGTGTGCTGTAGTTGCATCATCCAACAACGCTGTCCCAGCGGAAGGTTGAGCTGATGCCTCCATTGAACGCACAGCTACCGCGTGGGCCATGCGCGCCTGGACAGCCACTGGATCCAACTCCTTTACCTACACATGGCCGAGGATGAGTCGATGTTCGATGGGTGTGTGGGGCAGAGCGCGAGGCAGAGTGGAAAGAGGATGGATCGGCGTACCACCCAGCGTAGACGACCAGTAGCTGGATCTCGTTCACGCTCGTTGTCCCAAGCTGACTTGGGCCCGCAATAGTCCTTCTCAGCCAGCTTGTGTGTCCGGGCATACGCACGCATGGCAAGGACAAACTCTTGGCGCATGACGCACAGCAGCTCACGCTTGCTGCGCTCTCGTCGTTGCACCTGCACGCACAAGCTGCGAGCCTTTTCTACTCTCCCCCACAAGCAAGCACAAAAAAAGGTCAAAGGCGACTTGATTGTGAACCCAAAGAGCCGCTCCATGCTGCCAGGATGCAGAAGCGATGGGCCTGACCGAGACTCAGGCGAGCAGCTTGCAGCTTTTGGTAAACATCTTGCTCTTCATCCACCTCTTCGGTATGCGTCGTGCCGTTACGTGCGAGTCCCGCAGGCGGAACAAAGCGTCTCATCTAAGCAATGACAGAAAATAGATCAGATCTAACACGATCGAGCCAGGTTGGAGCGCACAAGGACTGGGATTTGCATTATCATGAAGGCTCTAGCAGCATACCAGGGCCTTCCCGTGCTGTCGACGCCGCTTCAAGATCCAATAGCCATAAATACGCCTCCGGCCCGCGTCGTCCAGGTGGACATCCCTGAGATCTGCACCAAGCACAACGATGGCGTGAGTACAAGACATGACTTGCTTCTTGCACGTCGCAGCAGCTGCTACTTTTATCTTGCTTCCTGGAACCGCGCACGCGCTTACCCAAAGCCTCGGGGTCGATCAGGTGCGCAAAGTCTGGACCAAGCGATGGCAAGACGGGCTCAGCCGAGTCGCGGACGACAAGCGTTTGCAGGGTGGTGCCTTCGGGATCGTTTGTGGCTAAATTGCGATGGCGCTGGCAAAAAGCTCGGCGATCCACGGTGTCTCCGCGAAGCGGGATCACCGTTTCCATCCGATACGATTGTTGCATCGCGCAGGTCACGTGAAAAGCCGTCGTACAGGTAGGATGCTGCAAGAAGGCAGTCAACAAGCCAATATTGGTCAGACTTTGACACACGATGTGAATCTTGTCACTTGACCAAGGCATGAAAAGCCGTGATGTGTGCCCTGACATTACATCTCAGCACAGACGTAGGCCTGTCGTACCGCGCACTGAATGCAAGAGCCGTCTTTCGTGTTGCAGACGACGCATTGAAGATTGTAGCGATCACGTGGGATTTCTCGGAGATCCAGGGGCTCCATCCGTGACTGTAACGCATCGCCGTAGCAAGAACGGGAGCAAGGGCAAGGATAAGAAGAGTCGTGAGCTTTTAGGTGAACCCGACCTGCTTGAGAGACAGTGGGTTTGGTTGACAAGCAGTCACCAGCCATGGGGGCTCTGGGCACGTACGGTGTCAACAATCACAGATTCCGGTGTCCAGATGCAGCAAACAAGATGAGCCCAAGTTCGGGGATTGGTTGTTGGCTTGAAGGCACCACCGGACGAGGGACACAGTGCACATGACACCGGAGCCTTTCGTTGACAGGCATTGCAGTACCTGAATTCGCAAGCAGATTGAGAAAAGCAGGAGGCACCGAGGCGGATATGGCCCGTTGGAACGCGTTGGGTGCCAGTACGCACCACGACCCTTCGGGGATGGAGTTGATGCCATAGCAAACTTGATGAACGCCCACATTGCAGCGATCGCAAAAGACCATTTCGTTGCCCTCCTCGCTATCTGGCTGACCGCAAACGTGGCAGGTTGAAGTCTCGTCGTATTCGATTGCTGCTGGATGACGGAGCAGGGCTCGATATGTGGCTTGCTCAAGTTCAAAGATGGTGCGTTCCAGCTGTAGAAGAGTAAGGGCAGGTTTGTGGCGCTCATTGTGCAAGCGCAACCACGTGTTGTCCTCTTCATCGGCATCGTAGAATCCTCGCTGATCGGCCTGAAGCAGCATGTCATGCACGGTCAAGGAGGGCGCTTCAGCGACATGGACTTGGATTTTTCAAGGTGCCTGGTGCCAAGCACAGTCGCAAACCACACAAAGTGTCGGGATGCTGGCGCAATGATAATAACGTACCGATCGAACGATGGCTGGCACGTAGTCACGCGGTCTCGCAAACTTGGCTAGCTGATATGGCGGCTCGATCAGCAACGGCGGGTCATATTCCAAAGTGTGAGCATGACCAGATGGCACCTGGAGAAGGGCTCGTCGGGTGAGGGACGGTCGCGGGTATTGCGCTGAATGGGGGTTGATGTGCGCAGCACCTGAAATTCCAGCAACGAGGGGAAACCCGGGACAGTCTTACTTGGATGGGTTGGTTATACTTTTGAACCCAACGATCGGCAATCGGTTTATAGCCCGTCAGCTGCTCACTGTCGTCAAGGCGCATCTGCGAGATGTACTCCGTCCTGCGGTTACAAGCACGATGAGAACAGGAGTGGCGTGTGAGAGAGATGGGCCAGGCAGCGGCCCGAGTCTTTGCCATTTCAGCCCGTCAAAGGCAGTACTTACGTGAAGAGTTGATCACCTGGACTTACGGCATCACTACAGAGTAGAGGAGTAGGGGGGCCGCGGATCAGGGAGTGCGGGAGCAAAAACGCACGGGGAGTGGGTCGAGCATTGCGATCGCAAAGGTAACGTACGCCCGCTTGTTGTTGCTGTTGCGGCGAGAACCCGGTGTGCGTTCAGCAGCCATCTTGAGAGCTTGCAGGGCCAAGAGCGAATGGGCCGCGCCACCGCCGAGATGAAGGCGTGATGAAAGGCAAGCTCGTCAGAGCTCTGATCAGAGACGAACGCGTTCGCTCGTGGCTGCTGGCCTGATGCGCTCTGACAGCAAGCTCGAGGCCCCAGCGACGGCACTGCTACACGACTCGAGTGTTGATTGAGACGCCAAGAAGGGTCTGGATCACGGAGGCTGTGCCAGTCGATGGGCCACTCTTTGCCGCTGCTGGCTCTGTGCGCGCCCGTGCTAGCTCAGCCTCTCCTCTCTCGCAGCGCCGGCCCACATTTGCAGCCCCAGTCCTGCAGAACCACCTTTATTCCATCAGATCCTTTCATCTACCACACGATCCCCCACTGCCATCCACCACCACCACCACCGCCAACGCCGCCGCTGCGAGATGAAGCGCTCGAGATGACGAAGCTGCCACACACACACACACACACACACACACAAACCCTCGAACCCAGTGAGCGTGTGACGGTCTCTGTATGCGTGTGTGTGCTTCTGTGGCACAACTCGTCAATAGGTGCACACACACCACGCGGACGACCAAAGTCTCTCTCTCAAGCTCTCAAGCTAAAGCTCTCAAGCTGAGTAAAATTTAATTCTCTTCTCTCTCTCTCACCAATTCTCTCTCTCTCTAAGCTCTCAAGCTCTCTCCCAAGCTCTTTCATTTCTCAAGCTCTGTCTCTCTCTCAAGCTCTCTCTCTCCTCTCTCTCTCTCGCTAGCTCTCTCTTAACGGCGGCATAATGTCAGATGAAATTGATAGCCGCCATTTGTCAGCAAGCCAGCACCGGCGCCTTCCTCTCTGAAGAAGCACACCCGGTCCGCGTACACAACGGGGCGTGTGTAACGAGCGCACCGCGACGAGGGTGATGGATTGTGATGTATTGGTGGTGGCACGGCCGGGGGTGGTTTGTGCACCGGCCCGGCTCGCGGATTGGACGCTGCGATTGCTGACGGAACTGAACAACGCGGCGCGGTCTCGATCGGGCCATCTACGATGGAACTTTTGCATATCAGAAAGCCCCGAGCCCTATCACCGACGGTTCAAGGCATGGGACCCCGCTGCCTTTGCCACTTTTTCAAACGTCTTACAAGCCCAGCTGACGACACTGCCTCGTCAGTCACCGCCAAAGCACCTACCCGGCGCCGTCTCCGTCCGCGACGTTCTGGCGCAGGCCCTGAACCAGCGCTGGGGTCCTCCGGCAGCTGGCGGCATGCTCAACCACCTGGTCCTGTTGATGTTGGACATGGATCAGCTTGCGCACAGTGACGATTTGGAACAGCTCTTTCCCACCACCCTGCGCTCCCCTTTGGCCGACAAGGGCGTCGCGCTCGCCGTCGTGGCTTGGGGTCAAGTCAGTGGCACGGCAACTGTCTTCCCATCTCCCTATCCTTGCCTGCCGCTCATCTTCGACTCTGACTGACTCCGCCCGGTTGCTGCACCTCACTCCCCGGTACCTCGGCCCTCTCTATCACAGGCAAAGCACAAGCAAGCGGATGCAATCGGCGCCTGGCTTCGCGCGCACCGTATTCAGCTCTTCAATCTTGAGAGCTCCCTCCTTGGTGCGCGTCTGCTCTTGAGCTCGGTCTGCGCACACCTGCGTTCCCAAGGCCGTCGCTCACGGTCGCGCGCGCAAACCTCATATACCTCCTTCCATTCTCTTTTCCTCTTCTTTCCCCTCTCTTGCTCGCCCCCTTCCACTTTTTAGGCTCCCAATTACATCACCGTGCCGTGCTTCTGGCCAATCCACACCCTGCCTCCAGCAAACGCCCCTCGAGCGCCGGTGCTGTGGCCCCTTTCCAGTCCTTGATCGCCGACGTTTCCACTGCACACGCTCAGCTTCGACGCTACCCGCTAATGATCAACAATCATGGTGCGGCCCTGCCCTCAGCCGCTCCTCCTGCCCCCCCAAAACCAAAAAAAAGCAGATAAATGTCCATCCCAGCTGGCGCCGCGCCTCGCCTCCCGCGACTGCCCTATTATCTCTGTCTTGCCCTTTGCTCACCCCCTTCTCAACGTCTCTGCACCTGACTTAGGAACCTGCACCATGCTGGTGGCCGCCCCTCTGGCCGACTCAATCTCTGACCATCCTATGGAAGCTGCTGCTGTCGCCGACGCCCCGACCAGCACCTGGACACATGTTCAAGTTATCGGGACCATGCCCATATCCCAAGCACGTGCTCAACCTGCCATAGCAAACTGGCTGGTAACGGCCCAATGTCATGGACATGCCTCCCGCCCCTTCATTCGGCTGCACCGGTACATGCTTGAGGTGAGTCAACCTGCTGCAACGCAGCAATTCCACCTCCGTCTGGCCCAGGTGCCTTTGTGTCGTCCTCAAGACCTGCACTTGATCCCTCCGCTCAGAACAAGATTGCGCTGGTTGTGGCCCTAAGCCAAAAAGAAGCAGCCCTTTTGCTACCCGGTGGACCATTGTTTGCGCGACTTGCTGTCACACAGGGACCCCTTGAAGGGACCCCTGTGCCCGCTTCTGACGTGACATCCCTCCTTGCACCTCCGCGTGCTGCCTTGCTCAACATGGACGCACCCCAACAAGAAGGCGTCCCAACGCTTGCGCGCTGTACCTGTCAGACATTTGGCCGCCTCGATGCCCAGCAGCTGGCTGCCCAACCCCTGGACCTTCGTGCAACAGGTATCCCACGCCGTCTGATCCTGAAGCCCGGGTGCCTTGCCAGACGGTTGATTCATATGTATCATGCAAAGTTTTTTTTTATGTGGACGTCTGATTTACGTGACTCCCACAGATGCAGGGACGACTGGTCTCATGGCACCTTATGCCTCCGTTTTGGAGCCCTTCATGTACAAGCCGGCGCCCGCGGCTCAAAAGTTTTCCTCTCGCCGTCCGGGCTTGCACCGCACTCTCTGGGACAAACGGTGCGCTCAACCGCTTCCTTCTATACTTTACACTGGTCCGTCTGACGTGTCTGCGCGACGCTTGCCAACTATCAACTGGTGAACAGCTTAGAGAATGCTACCACGGCAACTCAAAACACCGCCGGAGCAAACCAATCCAGTAGCACCGCTACTACCGGTAACCCTGCCACAGGCTTCTCTGTCCAGGCTGCTGGCATTCAGGTATCTCTTCTCGCCTCGTGTTTGTCCTCTTTCTTTTCTTTTTTTCCCACTTTCCCTTTGCAACCAACCTACTGGCTCTGGTTGCACGGGGCTCAAGCTTTCTGTCAATTCCCACTCATCCCGGCACACCCTTCTTCTGGCCGCAGGAGATGGCACGAGCTCTGGTAGCGCGCGGAGAGACCGATGTCAGCCAACTGACCTCGCGGGTCGAGCAACTTGTAGCCGACGCTGGAATGTCTGATGCTCAACAGGTTGGTCTATGCCCCATCCTGTCCCACCCTGCGTGTGGCAAATTATCAACGCCGGCACTTGTATTGGGTAGGCGGCTTGCACGGAGGCCCTGCAGATGGTTTTGACACCTCGAACGGCCCTGGTCGACGAGGTGCAACGAATTCGCCGCGACACCTCGCGTCAGGCAGAACAGGCCGCCCCGCGTGCCAAGCGCCGAAATCACCGCCTCAAGCGGCTGTCTTCAACGCCTGAAGCAGAATCTACCACTCCGGGGGATGCCGCTGCTGCCCATGCCCTCTTGGGCCACGCCGTGCGGCGACTGCAAGTCAACATCCTCCTGCGTCTCGAGCTGCTCCTGGCTCTGAATTCCTGGCCACACTTGGAAGGTCAACCTCCAGCCAAGGCTCTGGTACCCGAAGCCGATGCCGACGCGGAGCTGAACGAGCGCCCCGAGCCCATGGACCTCAAATCTTTTGCCATCAATGACACCTTGAATCTTGTGCAGGCTTTGAACGAGACGCAAGCCTTTGTCGACACCTCGCTTGATTGGCTTACGGTAAGCTAATTGTTTTGAGAAGGAAGAAAGGCAGCGTGGTCGCAATGGGCCCTGTGGCTGCCTAGGCCTAGTTCAGGTGCCATACGAACCAACGCTGATAACCGGCCTGCCCAAACATCTTGCACTGCCTGGCATCGGGCATGAATGATGGGTATAGCACGCAACCCTGCGATATAGCCGGGCTCTACCTGCGACGTGGCGACTTGTGCTCGAGCAGCTTGGCATGGAGCACTTAGATGAGCCCTCGGTTTCCAATTCGGGAGTTGCGCGACGCCGGGCGTCCAGCTTGCAACGCAGGGAGAGTGAAACGGAGGCTGCAACACTCAAACGCGAACCATCATATCCTACTTTACCGCAAGCTGCCACGTTTCGGGTATGTCTAGCCGCCCAAACGCCACAACTCAACAGTGTTTCCCGGTCACGTACGTGCCTTGTGTTTGCTTGCATTCAGAAACCTGATCCAATGCAAAGCAAGCATCAGATCCAGATCAAACCACGAAGGCGTTCTTCGCGATCTGGGTCCAGTCACCGTCGTGCAAGCAGTAGTGCTGCAGATGCAAGTGGCCCAGGGAGCAAAAGCCGCGCCCCAGGTGTTTTGGTAGGTACCCTGACGAAAATATCACGAGGCTTTTGAAAGTTCCTGCAGAGTATTCTGTTCTTTTTTTCCTTTATAGCCCGGGCTGTTGACCAAATGAACAGCGCGGCTGGCTCATGAGATGTGCACCGCCTCAAATGCATGGCGGGGCGCAGGCAAAAGCTACGCCGGCTCGACCAGGTCCCAGTACAGACATGCGTGATGCGACAGAGGCGTCTCGTGGCCGTATGATTGAAGAAGTGGTGAGTGTCAGCTTTGCCTGCCATCTACCTGAAGCCATGTCACCCCCAGTGCCCGTGCCAATGCCGCTGGCTTACCTGCGACGGCACACAACGACTAACCTTTTGTCCAGATCCCCGATACGCCATCGCTGGCAGCCGGCAAGCACCGACATGTCCAAAGACCACCAGCCACCGAGGATGATACCCAGGAGCCCGCTCCTGAGGCGGGCTCGTCCGCTTTTCAACCACTGAGGCGCAAACGCGCCAAGCGCTCACTCAATCTTACGTAAAGACCACCGTGCCTGAATTCGAAAGACGTATAGAATTTACATGTGATTGGATCAAACAAGGATTTGAATAGGGGAAACAAACGGTGATGGCATGGTTTAAAAAATGGTTGCTTAGGCAGAGGCGAGCTCCCAACTGTCAGCACCAGCCACCAGGCGAGGCTGCGCAGGTGGGATTGAATCCAGCTTCCCACGGCAGCGCCGAAGAATCTTCCCAGACCGACTCTACAGAAGAGAACGAGCCGCCAGTCCCGCGCACCAGCCAGAGCAATACCAAGCAAAGACCACGAGTGAGGCCAAATCAACGGAAATCAGGGTAGTCGCTGCGCATGGCACGTGCTGTAGATGTGCCAGGCTCTACAAGTACCTACCGCCAGTTCCGGCACGCCATGCACGGAAGGCAGCCGCCATGGAGGCAGCTTGAGCCGTGTAACCAAACCAAGAAGGTCCACAAGTTTCTGTGTGCACGGGGCACATGTCGATAAACACCCCCGTCTGATGTGGGTTTGCGCTGAACACACACACACATACACACACACACACACACACACACACACACACACGATCTCTCGTGAGTGGGGACCAATCGGGCTCTATGGGTCCTGCTGAAGATTTGCACCTACCGAGCCTGCTCAATGACCTCGTTGATGGCCTCGAGAAAATCTCCGCGCCAAGCAGCGATGGACGCTAACTGGGCCGCACTGCAGCCACCGGTACTGTTAACGCCTATGGTGCAGCCCACCTGCAGCACGTTACCCATTTGCCACGCATCGATGGCCGAGTTGGTCACAAAAACTGGGGTCGCCATGTGGGGGAAAGCCTCGGACGCAAAGAAGCAGGCGGGAAATTCAGACCCGTGGGCTTGGACGCAGCCGCTGTCAAAGGACGTTTGATCAACGCCCCAAAGCGCCCGCACCCCTGCATAACTATCGCCATAGGCGTAAACGCCATTGGTATTGCTGTGGTTGAGAAAAAAGCCTGCATCCACCATGCCAAGAACTCGGGTGCTTGCGGGAAAGGCAGCTGCAATTGCATCCAGGTGCAAGTACACGGTCAGCCCGCCGGCTGAGGAGCCCGTGACAATGACCTCGGGTGGGCTTGGGTACACCGTGGCCCAGTGGTCAGTCAGTGCTTGCAAGATTCGTCGGCCACGAAAGTAGAGGCTCTTGGTGGCATTGAAGGCATATGGCTGACTGGCATTGCTGGTGTAGGAAGAGCCGTCACAGTACATGACGTACAGCAACGTATAGTTGCCGTAGTCGCTCTCTAGAGCATCCATGATGCCCCCTGCGCTAAACGTGCTTGGGATGCCGTCAGTGGTCCAGCTAGAGGACGATCCAATGTTACCCTCGCTGCGCGCAGCGCAATCCTACACCCGCAGAGCAATGATTCACCCATGTGCAAAGCAACGCCATCAGGAAGTTCAGAAGTTATCCAAGAGGTGAGTGCGCGGCCCCGTGATTTCGTTCAGGATCCGGTGGAGCGTCACATACGTCGACCGACCAGCACCAGCCGCCACCCAGAAAGTGTACCAGTAGGCGTGAGGCATTGGCCCCGCTGCCCGGCCTCACGTAGTATCCAGGCGCAGATCCGTCCAAGCAGAAGGCTCCTACACGCCACCATTCCAGCAGTTGAGAGGAACTTCCTTTCCGTGAACCGCCAACAGACGTCGATGGTGGTCGCAACGCGAATCGAGGCTAGGACGTACCCAGGGACTGCGAATGCGAGTCGTTCAAGAGAATCAAAGATGCGCTGCTCACCACCTTGCTTCCTGCAGGCCCTGCATTTTCCCACCTTGCCTCTGCCATCGTTGCCGTCGATCCATGGCAGCAGCCCAGCACTAGCACCACCACCACCAGCACCGCCATCGCCGCCGCCATCGTGACGACGAAAACACGTCAAATCTCCTCAACAAGTATGTGGCGGTCTGCACACGAAACCGCATAAACCTCAAAAGTACCAACACAAACTACACAAAAACAACTCCCATCCACAAGCGCGCCAGCTTTTCTGACAATTTACTGTCAGCATTTACATTCGGTAACGACCAAATTTTTAAAAAAAAAAAAAAAATCAGAGAGAGATCAGTTTTTTGTTGGAACCGAACGTGTCTGTGTGTGTGTGTGTGTGTGTGTGGACGGGACTCGCGGCGGCTGCTTCGGAAGGGGCGGTGCGGCGGTGCGTGCCTACACCGCACCGATACCAGCACCTTGATAGAGCGAATTGGATTGTTTGTTTGCACTCTGGAGATTGGTGTGGTTTGGACGGACGCCGACTGAGCCAAGCTACGTACGTTGCGTCGTGGCAACTCCAAAGCAGTGACAGCAACATGCTCGACACCCCCGTCGCCGCCTTGGAGGTATGTCGAGAGGAACTGGTGCCGCCCGCTCCTACCAGGTGCATCTGTCCGCCCCTCTATCGTTGAAACTGCACCTCACCGCGTGCATGTTCTAGGCGGCGATCCAACACTCGCTGGACTGGTTTCTTTACGACAATGCCTGCTTTCTTGCCGAACGCCTCTACTATGAAGGTGGGCAGATAGCCTCAGCTCGCAGCAGTACTTCTACGCAGGCTCTCGCTCACGCACGTGCCTTTGTCTTGGACTCTTTTTTATGTACAGCTGCCACGGACAAAGCCACTCTGTTGCTTGGCAAATGCTACTTTCTATCTGGTTCGTGTGCGATTGATGCCATCCCATTGCGTTGCTCTGGCACGATGATGCAATCTGACTCGAGCTCCAATGTTCTCCACTCGTTTTCAGGTCAAGTGCGACGTGCCTATCAGGTGCTGAAAAAGTGCCCGCTGCCTGCTGCGCGCTATCTTTTTGCGCGATGCTGCTTGGACATGCGACGGTAAGCCCACAACGACAACCTCCCTGCCATGTGTCAGCGCCCACCTCTTCACAGCCGCTGTGCTGCCCAGCTTTCAAGAGGGAGATCTGGCACTGATTGGCCTCGACATGGCAACGGAGCCCCAAAATCTATCTCGCTTCACTGGCCACAACGGCGCAGCTGAATGGTTGCATGGTTCGCTGCTTCTGCAAGCCAACCGCAAACGCGAAGCCACGCGCCTTCTGCGGTTCGTCCACATTCTCGGCAACGGACAACCTTGACATGTGCATCATCTTTTGCGCACTTTGCTAATCGTTTTGTGGCACCCGACTTGTTGCGATGGCCGCAGCAAGAGTTGGGAACAAAACGGCTACCTCTTCACCAGCTTCGATGCCATCTGCCAGCTGGGTAAGCTCGAGCTGCTGCGCCATGTCTTGCGTCCTCCATTGGAAAGATGTGTCCCGATCCGAAAGTTTATTTGACCAGGCGTGCACCTCAATCGGCCCAGACGACAAACCTGTTGATGTTCAGCAAGGCTTTCAAGACCAGACCCTGGCAACGCGACTTGCATTGGCCAATGGCCAACCTCACATGCGGTGCGCCCCTGGTCTCTTCCTTGGTCTCCTCAGCACCACTGAGGTGCTGCTGCTGCTGCTGCGACCAGCCAAGCCTCATCACCCAACCTTTGTCGGGTCCTGTAGGCCAATGACATCATCAACGGCCGTGCCCTCAGTTACGCCGCGGCACAATACCGCCACCTTGCCCGTCGCCACCGCTGTCACGAGCGGTGCGTGAGCCGAACTCACCATCAAGAGGCAGGATTGACTCCTCACCCTGCTGGTGCTTGGTATGCTTGAGCAGGGACACCAAAAATGCTGGATGAGAGCGCGGCTTCCCCGCCCCTGCAAGAATTGGACTTGTCAGGCATGCAATCTCTGCCACAAACTGCAAACGCTACCCCGGCTAGGTGAGGAGTCGCCTTCTTCTTTCCGCGTTATTTTCTGTATGAGCCCTGGTGTCTCACAACAAACGGGCACCCTGTAGCGCCTTTGTGGCTGGGCGAACACAAGTGGACCCGGTCTCGTCGCTTGGCCGCGTGACCCCCTCCATGAGCGCCATGTCACCCCGTAGTCGTCGGGGTCGCACGCGCACGGCCCATGTGCGCCAGACCCTCTCTTTTGATTCGCCTGCGGAATCTCAGCCGTCAACCTTGGCCTCTGCTGCCAAAGCCAAGCCTGAGCCATCCCGCCTGAGAGCTTCATCAGCATCCACGGCTGCAGCATCGCCACTCGTGTCGTCAATACCACCGGGACCCAACTTCGAGACTCCGCCCGCTGCTCTTTCAAACGAGCAGCAAACCCCAGGTGTGATATCTACGCAATTCTCTCTTCGCCCTGTCGCCTGTGAGAAAGCATGTCCATTTCGATCCCTAACCCCCGAATCCTATGCAGTGGAGGCCCAGCCTCCTCGTCGCAGCCAACGTATTGCGCGAAAAGAAGCAGGCGCCAAGCGTTCACATAATGTGGCCCATGGCGAGGTCGGGCACCTTCTCACGGCACCAGACTCTCCGGTTGAGGAGGGGGGCGTAGAGCAAACACCCGACGTTCAGCCCGCTCATCCTGCTCGTCCTGCTTTCCCGGAAAAGCAGGGAGGTAAGCTGTAGTGACGCCTTTCAATATTGCCACCACTACTGACTGTGATTTCCATTGTCCAGGCCGTACCTTAAAACGACCGTGGGTACTGGTGGGTGACATCAACGACGAGATTTGCTGACCTTTGTTGCATTGTAATGTTCCGAGTAGTAGCCCGCCGCAAATTCAAGCCACGGGCCTCCAAATTGTCTTTCCAAACGCCCCAGGCCGATGCCAAGACCCCAGATGACTTGGACACGAGCGATGGTTTGGCCCAGGCTGACTTCACGACACCTGAATCAGCCGACCCCAATGAGCGCTGGACCGCCCCAGGAAGCCATGCCAGCACCCCAACGGCCGTGCATCCCATAACCCGTCAGGCCCGAGAGGAAGGCTCATCTGACCCAGGGACCCCTGATCCGGAACCTGAGCATGCTTCAGAGAAACAGCAGGCACAAGATCACCAGCCGCGACCCGTGGACCTGACCTCCAGTCATGCCCTTGCGGTGCAAATTTTGCTGCCGGTGTACCGTGCCGTGGCGGCCATGGGGCATTACAACTGCCACTCCGCCATTGATGCCATCGAAACGCTACCGGTCAAGCATCAAAACTCGGGCTTTGTACAAGTTCTGCTTGGCCGCGCGTACATGGAGCTAGCCGACTACGACGCGGTATGTACTTTCATGTGTGTGCGCGCATATCGATCGTTCCAAGTGAAGAGACAAGGGACGCGAAGACTGCCACCACACATGTGAGACTTGCTATCCCGGCCATTCAACATGACTTTGGTTCATACATAGGCGGAACAGGCCTTTCGCAGCGCTCGGCGCTTTGAGAAGCATCGATTGAGTGGCCTCGAGGTGTGTTCATGTTCCTGCTCTTCTGCCTCTGTACCGCTCTGCCCATTTTGTGTGTCAGTTTGTGTGTTGCTGCTCTGCCCGCCTAATCCCCGCTTTTCCTGTGATGCCGCTGTAGTACTACAGTACCGTGTTGTGGCACATGGCCAAGATTACAGACCTGGCCTATCTGGCCAATGAGGTCATGACCATTGACCCGAAACATGCCGTCTCCTGGTGTGTCGCTGGCAACTGTTTCAGTCTTCAAAAGGAGGCTGATCGTGCTTGCCAGTACTTTCAGCGCGCTGTGCAACTCGACCCTACGTTTGCCTACGCCTATACTTTATTGGGCCATGAGTTCTCCGCCAACAACGATCACGAGCGGGTAAGCCTGACAAGCTGGCCTCGTCTGCTCGTGCCGACTGTGGCTGGACTATGTTCTTGTCTCCTCAAATGGTGGTGTCATGTTTTTCTCACACTTTTACCTCACATGATGTTGGTTGGCGTGCTTGCGCGCATCAGGCCCAAGCGTGCTTTCGCCAGGCCCTGGCACAAAACCGCCGCCTATACAACGCCTGGTTTGGCTTGGGCATGCTGGCAGCCCGACAAGAGCGCTTGGTCGAGGCTGAGAAGCAACTCATCTTGGCAACTCGCATCAATCCTTCCAGGTTTGCAACCTACAAGCCTGTGCTCTCCCGTGCATCAATCAACATTCTTCTCACTCATACTGCTGCTTTTTCTGTCGCGTACGACTTGCACGATCTCAAATGGGGGTGAACCACAATTAGCCCAATTTTGCGTTGTCATCTTGGCAAGGTGTTGGGCATGCGTGGACGCTTTGTGCTGGCTTTGCGTGTGCTCGACAAGGTACGAGGCTTGTGAATGCCCTTGGATTTGCTTTGCTTGTTCCTCCATCGTATTCGTCTTGACACACGTGCACTCCGCTGCCTGGGGTAGGCTTATGAAATGGCACCCGAAAACCCATTGGTACGCTACACTCGTGCCAGCATGCTCATCAGCCTGAATCGATACCCGGAGGCGTTGACCGAGCTGGAGAAGCTTTTGGTTGATGCACCCAAAGAAAGCGTGGTCTATTTCATGCTGGGCAAGGTTCACGAACGGGTACGATCATGATCATGCTGTAGCCACGAGCTCGTTCGACGCTCTCGCCGTGTTGGACCATCTGAAGAGCTCTCTAACGTTGCTTCTGCCGTTTTGACGCGTATGCGACTGGTTGTTTGACTGCTTGTCAGCTGGGCCATCCAGATCTGGCACAGTTGATGACTGCTTGGGGCATGGACTTGGATCCCCGGGCGCCCACGCTTACCTCGGCCATTGCTGATGCGAGTCAACTCGACGGAGGACCAGCCCCAAATATGGATGAAGAACTGGGTGAGCAGCTGGACGAACTGCTGCAGCAAGATCGAGACTAAGAAAGTGAAACCTCACGTCATCGGCCATGGGGCTCTCATTGGCGCCTTCTGGGCTGTGCCCACTCGAGAAAAGAGTGAGAGAAAATTGATTTGACCCATGTCGAAATTGACAACCCCGAACAACATCGCGAACTCATCGCACAAGAGAAGCAAGCACACGGCGCGGCCCATCAAAGTCACGGCGTGCATGCATCACGAGATAGTTGTCCAGCAGAGCCACATCTTGGGCCTGCCAATTGAGCTCCACGGCCGTATCGTCACAGCACCTCTTGGCAAACAGCAAAGCCTGGTACGGTGTTGAGGCAAAACGAACCAAAATGTGAGGCGTGCGGAGGTTCAAGACACGCCGCTTGAACTCGTGAAGCGCACCTCAACGTCCATGGGTGTGTCGTCACCGAATGTCATATACTTGGACAGCATCTTGAGGACATCGGCATCGCTGCTGCTACCAGAGTTGGCGCTAAACTCGGTGGCGTTGGCAATCTGCGCTACCAGTTGATTGAAAAAGACCTGCCCAAAGCACGAGCATCAGGAAACTTGGCGTGCCCGACAAAATATAGATTGGTAACAGCACCGTCAAAAAAAGTCACATCCAATATCCGAAGAACGTGGAGTGTCTCACCTTGCGGTCCGTTCCAGGGGCGATCCGGACGGCAGAGAGCTTAGGTGAGGTCGTCTTGAGGACTTCATTCTCTTGCCACTCCCAAGAATAGCCCAACTCTTGCATCCGCTTCTCCTGTAAGGGCAGGAAGGATGATGAGAACTCGGAGCGAGGCCCTGTATCTGCATCAAAAGAGGCAGGAAAGGATGATGATCGTGTGCAAAGTAACGAACCACGGCGTCCTTGCTCTCGCAACCAAAAAAGGACTTCCAGCTTCGACCGGCACCCTGCAATGCGCCGCAGCAATACCGCGATATCCAGGTGGACGTGGGATCAGGGATGGATGGAGGAGGGCAAAAGGAAAGGGTGGGTGGAAGGGTGATGACAGGGGGAAACTCGGCTCATCTCACCTTGGTTGGGTCGGCGACGGCTGCCATGAAAGCTGTGTATTTCACGCCCTTGGCTTCGAGATCAGCCACAAATTGCGGGTGCTTGGCTTCGAGTCGGCGCAGAACCTAGACACAGTGCGTTTAGTCTGGTCAGTGATGTTAAAAGAGTTGTCCGATCATGGACATATCAACGACAGCGCCGAAATCAACCTCGTCTGAAGGACAAATGGCCGTGCCGCCGCCGCGGGTGGCGGGCCGTTCGCAGAAGAAGAACAGTTTGGAAGGCCAGTGTGGCGTCTGGGCCTGCTCGTGGTGGAAGACCTGGAGGGCTGATCGTGAGCACGTATCGCTAGACCAAGGCGATCCATGTCAGCCTGACGTGCAAGGAGGATTGGGCATTCTGTCTTACCTGACCACCCTTCTTTCCTTCATTGGTCGTGCACACACGTCCAGTAACGTCGACGCGAACGGCAAAGGAGAGTGACTCTTCGTACGGCAAGTCCTCGTACCTGCATCGGGAATCGACGAGGAAGTGATGGGTGAGGACGGTCACAACCGCACCAGCAACCGCACGAAACCCTTGACTGAGCCAAGCACCGACTCACCCCTTGAAGCTCTTGACAAAGGCATCAAAATCTTCGGCCGTCTTGAGCGGAAAATCACGAAACAGCACTGCTCCGTGCTCCCTGCCAACAGCACGATGACATCAGACCCAGTGGCATGGCCGCGCGGGTGGGACCAAACACGATAACCAGAAAGAGAGTGCGGTTGGTGGGGACAGATCAGCCAGTGGTTCGTACTTGAGAAGCGCTTCGATGGCATCTTGATGATCAGCAAGCCAGCTGCAGGCCGTGGCGGCCGTGACGGAGCGATCTGAGTTGTCTGAGGCCGAGCAGCGCACAATAGCTGGCACAGCTCGCTTGTCAAACACGCGCTGATCGGGCGGCGCCAGCTGCACCACGGTACCGAGCTGACCAATGGTCACCCCGCTCGCTGTCTGGCCCTCGCTCGTCTTGGCAACTTTGGCAGCCATCTTGATCCGTCTAGCAATCTAAGTAGCCACACATGGGTAGCCATCAAAACATCACTGAGCCCACACACGCGCAAACTCGTCAACACGTTCCCCTGCACCATCCTCCTGGCACCTTTGCAATGTGCTCTGGTGACCACGGCGCCCATGAAGCATCGCTGACACACACACACACACACCTTCACGTTGAAAAATAATGAAGATAGGTTGTTGCGGTAGATTGTAGAGTTCTTGTAGTAAATTTCGTAATATTAAGCGGTTCATAACGTTGAATGAAAACTTAAAGTTGTCGGAGATGTTGTTGTTTCTGTCGAGATATCACCCAACAGCTTTGCCATTGTTGTCGTCGCCGCCGTCGCGACCAGCACCAGCACCCAGCGACGACATCGAATAGAACTGCTCACCCCGCTGTGGCTGCCTCACGGAAGGAGAGACCACGAATAGCAGGACTGCGAGGCTCATACCGATACATAGCAGCGGTTGGGTGCGCGGCAAGGCGTACCTACCTGCGACATCATGTGGTGGATGCGTCGGGCGCCTGGGGGTCAGCTGCTGTTGGGCGTGGCGCTCCTTGCCCTGTCTGCTGGCGGAGAGGACCAAGATTCGACTGCTGCGGATATTTTCGTGGCCCAGGATGGAACACTCCACATTAATAGCACGGGGCGCGTGCTGCTCAATGGCGTGGACATTATGGCTGAGCTGAGTAACCTGCGCGCCTTTTTTGACGAGCACCCAAGCGTCACGTGGCAGAAACCCGAACAGAACATCCTGGGAAGGTTCGATGGGGGCGTGCGCTGGGTCGCGACGGGTGATTTGGATGAAGATGGCTTTCCAGACGTTTTGTATGTTGTGCTCGAATCACGCACCGCTTATTGGCGCCGCAACTTGGGAGATGAAACCTTTGCTGCGCCGGTGCCCATGAATGACCCCAGCACCCCAGTCCTGACCCTTCACGTGTCAGACCTGGATGCTGATGGACACCTGGATGTACTTGGCACCGGCATTGCTAACAACACTGTGCTGTGGTTCCGCAATCAGGGCAACGGCACCCTCGCTGCTGGAACCGTGATAGCTTCGACTGCCGGAGGCATTCATTTGGCAACGGCTGACCTGAATGGCGATGGTCACCTGGACATTATTCAAGCCACTTATAGGACTCGAGTCCTTAACGTTTTTCTGAGCAAGGGGCAGGCTGGCTCGTTCGATGCGCCACGCATGCTTTCCGGCTCCGGTTCGTGTGCGGCGCTCTGGGCAGCAGATTTGGATGAAGATGAGCACGTGGACCTGTTGACGGGAGATTTCGACGGAACGGCCTTGGTTTGGTTTCGAAATCTCGGCAATGGCACATTTGCTCCACCGCAGTTGATCTCCAATTCTTGCGGCGCCGTTGCCTCGGCCGTGGCTGTTGACCTGGATGCCGATGGGTCTGTGGATGTGCTGTGTGCCAGCTACTCAAACGGGACAATTTTGTGGTACCGTGGTCTCGGTGGTGGGCGATTTTCCGAGCCGCTTCTCATCTCAGACGTGCTTGTGCAGCCCACCAACATTCAGGTCGCTGATATGGACAAGGACGGGCGGCTTGATTTGCTCGCAACAAGTTCGACCAACGATACCATTGTGTGGTATCGGCAAACAAATGTCGGCGCTTTTTCTCAGGCAATCTCGATTTCCGACGCAGGGGACCGAGTCTTCACCCTCGCTGTGGCAGATTTGCGGGCCACTGGCAATTTGGATGTGCTGAGTGCCAGTTTCAACGACGGCAAGGTGGCCTGGTACCGCAATCAAGGCGACTGGGCGTGGCGCGCCCGTTTTTACTAGAAACAAGATTGCATGATCAAGCTTGTTGATAATATTTTGCGCCAATCGTGGTTTAAGACGACGCCAGAGAACTCTACCGAGAACCGCATGTTAATGGAATTGAAGAAGATGTTCAAACTCAGATGTTCAAACTCAGAGCCAAGTGGATGCAGTGCTTGACTGGATAAGGCCAACAATGGAGGGCTATGAATGTGTCATAGACGGCTGGCGCGGTGTGGTGCGTCCCGCGTTTTGGTTTGCTTTGGTGTGCGACTGTGAGACCAAGGAGAACGTGTTGGGGGCAAAAGCGAGGGTTAGGAGGGGTTACCCTTAGGAAGGAGGTGAGGCGAGGCGTCTGCGCATGGCAGTGCGCTGTACACAAACCCAACAATTTATTTGCTACGATAATGGAGTGGACACTGCCCGCTTCTCGTCGTTGCAAACCGTCTGCGCTTATCATGATAAGATTGAGGATGAAACATGTTCCCCGAAGTGCCGAGACGCTGCAAGCACTGACGACAGCTGCCCGGATCTTCCATCCTGGTCCTGTGGTGTATCAAGAACCTGTGTAGTGTATGAATCCACGCGCGACACACCCCATTAAAAAAAAAAAAAATTACGACGAAATTCAACCAAAAAGAAAGAAAAAAGAAAGAAAAATTGTCATACTTTTTGTGGATCAGAGAGAGACAACAAGATGGTGCCGCCGCAGTCGCCGTCGTCGCCGAGGTCCCGGGCTGGCACGCCGACATGGGAGGAGTTACAGGAGGAGTGTGCGCTCGCGTCGGCGGTAGCAGCTAGCATGCAGTCCTCTGGACTGATCCAACCATCATCGATTGAGCATGCACCGAGTGCCGAATCCGAGCATCAACGTGCCGCGCTCGAGACAAGCAGTGGGCGCTCGACACCGGATTTGGCCGACCTGTTGCGCGAGGCAGAGCTCGAGGATCGACTGCGCGCAGCAGCCGACGTGCACGTTGATCTCGAGGGGCGTCCGAAGCCCTTGCCTGCTGTACCAGACACACGACCCCGATTAAGTGCCGACGAACTCGAGCACGGGGGCGCTCGCGCCGATGGCGCTGGGTTTGTCGTGGAATCTACCGCTGCACGGTTCTGGGCACTGGACGAAGCCCTTCTGAATGTATTGCAGCATCATGTGGAACGTGTGCAGGCTAGTGATGCTGTCTCGGCCGCCCCGGTGGAGCAAAACCCCACAGCACCCGAGGTTCCGAGGTCGACACAGCACAAGGCCATTCTGTTGCAGTTGGGCGATGCGCTCGACATGGGAATCATCCCCGATGGTCAAGTACAACTCGCTGCCAGCGACATTGGCAACACGCTCTTGCGCCCGGGAGACATGCCCTCGAGTTTCACGGTCAGTAGACGCTGGGTTCTCGTTTGATGTTGTGCGCTACACGACTGCCAACCTCACTCACTTGCCGCGCTGCAGCTGCACAATCCTCTGCTGCGCCTCGGGGCCAAAAACATGTTTGCAGTGCCCAAACCCGAGCCCGCGTCTGCCAGGGATACGCCACACGAAGAAGAGCCGACTGCATTGGTGGACACAAGCCGCCCCTTCTGTGGGCTAGTTCTGGAATGGAGTCAGACACTGGGCGATTTTCTGGACGACCACCACACACTGGCCTATCTAAGGTTTGTCTCTAGCTGTTCGGGACGTGCTGAAAACATCCACGCCCTCATCAACGTCAATTGTACCATTTGCAGTGCCCATTGGTATCTCTTTGAGAACAGCAAGGGAGCAACCACGTACGCACAGCGTGCGTGGCGCTACCTATCGGAGAACGCGCTGCCTTTTATTGGTGGGTGTCGTGATGCACACACACACACACAACTGCTCAGAGAGCCAACCATCATGCACATCGCTTCGCTTGCGCGCCCGAGCTGGCAGAGCTGACCTGGACTGACCCGGTTCATTGGTTTGCTTTCTCTGTAAAGACTCTGATCACGAGGTTACAGCATCACAGTTGTATACATTTCGCCGCTTACCGCGCGTGGCATCCGACGATACCACCTGGCAGATATACGCATGTAAGCAAAACTTTTTTCTACATGTACTGTTTGAAAGAAAAAAAGTGCTTTGACACTCACTGCCGCTGCTGGAAATGGGGTGGTGCGGCATCGCCTGTTGGCAGCGCGTGGAGACTTGCCCTTGTTTGAAGACAACTACACCTGTGGTCAACTCGTTGTGGTCGTCATTCCTGTTCAGCGCCTCGTTATCAAAGTGGTCTTCGCCACCAAAACAGATCGCGAGGTTGGTCCGTTTTATCCTGGCATGCCTCATGTGCGCTCTGTGAATGAAAGAAGCGCATGTCCGCGCGTACGTGTAAAGGCGAGGTGGCGAGAAGATGCTGGATGTGCCGGCCAGACTCATGTGTGTTATTGTGCTTGGCCTGTGAATGCTGACCTTTCCGTATGCCAAACGCTTCATCTTCGCGTCATGTAGGCAGATTTTGTGGAAATTGAGCAGCTGGGCCTTTTGCTGGAAGAACGTGCTAGGTTGGCTGAGCGTGAACCGCGTTGTCCCGAGGGCGCGCTCTGCTCTCCAACGAGTGTGCACAGACGCTGTGGCTCACGTTTTTTTCTGCAGGCGTTGGCAGGAGCGCGTTTCGGTGCCTTTGGCACTTGAAGCCATGCCCTTACATCTGCAGTTGTTCCGCCAACAGCTTTTTGGTCCGTCGTTGCGCACCACTCCCTGCGTTGTGCTTGTCAGCTTCGCTCACACGCAATCCATGATCGGGCGCCGTGCAGAGGCATGGCAGGAAGCAAGTGCAACGGCTTTGGCAGACTTTCAGCCGCATCGCAATCTTCCCATGGACACATGCTTTGTATGTGGTCAACCCCAGGCACATCTGTGCAGCGGTTGTCGCAGCGTCGCTTGTAAGTCAGCGCGGGTCGCCTTGGCCGAGAAATGCAAACGAGAATCCGTTTGCTGAAATCTGTCGATTTCTTCAAGTCATCTCATCGTTTCCCGGCTAGACTGCCAGCGTCTGTGTCAAAAGCGCGATTGGTCGCGGCACAAGCACGTCTGTACCCGCGAGTTTCAACGCATCCAGCTCGAGGAGCAGCATTATTATCGAGCTCGTGTTCCAGAACCCACCCCGTCCTCAACAGGCGAGACAGAAGATGAAGAAGCAGAGGACCAATCTCGGGGTAACAGCACGACAGCTTGATGCGTTATGTTCATCGCCCCTCAAGCCGCGCTCGGCGAGCCCGCTGTCTGCGACAACGGGCTTGCACGCCCCTGCTGAAAGCTCTTCCCTTTAGACCATAATTGACCCCCAAACTCAAATTGCTTGCATGCATGCGAACCCCTTTCCACTCTCATTTTGAGGATTAAAACGAAAATCGACGAAATAGCGCCGGTATGCGGGCATCATCGGTGGTGCGGCTCATGCTGGTGCTGCTGGTGCTGCTGGGCGGAGCTTTGTGGCTTCACCAGCAAGCTTTGCCAGCATTGGTCGAAAACCCACCCGTCCTTGCGCTCAGCTCGCTCGAAACAGCCCTGGCCACGTTCTGTGGTGCGAATCCGCGTTGCTCAGCCGATCTGGCCCAGCACGTTGCACATCTGCCCGACTTTGCTGCTGAACAAGACGATGACGATTACCTTTCTCTTCGCTGGGCCACGCCCACAGCTGTCAGCACTGGCCAGCTGACTCTATGCACACAATCGTCTTTGGACCAAGTCCCCCACCTTCTGGATACACTGTCAGCCTTTGACGGTCAGCTCTTTTATTCTTGCTTTCCCTCGCGTGCTCAAGTGGTACGCGCCTTGGTCGCTTTTACACCTTTGCACTGACAAGACACTTGCACCTTGCACGAGACAGGTCCAGTGACCATCGCCATCTTTTCAGCCGCCCCCGTGGCCAAAGAGGCTCTAGCCGTGGTGTGGGCCAAGCTTGCCTCTTGTCATCCCGACATTGGTACACGCGTGGCTGCCCGCTACACCATGCATCGTGATACCCATCAGCAGCTCCTAGACTTGAGCCCAGATCAGGCGGAAGTCAGTGCCATGGACTTGGCACGCCAATTAGCTTTGCTGCCATGCACCGTCGACTCCCTCGTATCCAGCTTGCGCATGTGGACCCAGGCTGGTGCCAACTACGAGCTCACGCTGCAGACGACTCAGGTTCCCTACCCGAACAATCTGCTGCGCAACCTAGCCCGCGACCAAGGTCTGACAGCTTGGTCCGCGTTACAGCACAGTGCACGCATCCTTGCTGCAACCCAAGTGATCAGGCTCACGCACCTGCTTGCCGTTCATGGCTCCACGTAGCAACAACGCTTTTCACAATGGTTTTGGACGTGGACATTGTACCCAGCCACAACATCGCTAAGGCCGTGGAGCAAGCCGTAGCAGCGCACCATGGAAGCTACACCCGCCTCGCCTTTGTGGTACCCGGTAAGCCCAGGCTTTCAAGTCACCCTAGATTTTAAGGGCTGTGAGTTGCACCGCAGCTGGCAAGCTGTCGCGTGTTGCCGGGTGCCATGTCATCTGCTGTCGCTTTGGACACACACGCCGTCACAATGTTTTTTTGACATGTTATTCGATAGCCTTTGAATTGGATACGAGCACAGCCACGACCATGCCAGCCCACCGCGACGAACTATTGCAGATGCTGGAGGCCGGGACGGCTCGGGTATGAGTGTGAACGCACTTTCTCGCCTGTCAGAAAGGGCGAGATGTGGACCGTCAAGACAGGTTCTGAGGTCAATGCTTGTGCAACGAGCGTACGGTCGTGCATTCATTCCTGGCTTGGCTTGTGGTCTCCGTTGCAGCCTTTTTATCAAGAGGTCTGCTGGAAGTGTCAGCGTCACACAAACTACGAAAAGTGGCAGCAAGGGCCAATGCAAATCACGGAGCTAGAATATGAAGGTAGTTTCCTTTGCGCGCTTGCTCGCGGCTTCAGCCCTCGACATGTGAATGGTTTTTGATGTCGTCTCTCAACACCTGCCCCTGGGGTGGGCACCCGTAGTGTCATGGCATGATCCCTGGGAGCCCTTCTATATTGCCCGAGAGCGTTCATGTCCGCGCTACGACGTGCGCTTTCGTCAATGTATGTCTGGTTGCCCATTGCTGCGGTCTTTGTCCGAAGGATCTCGTTCATCAGGTCTAGTCCAATTCAAGGGGCGACCTCATGTTCTCGGTGCATGGTAGATGGGTTCAATCGTATTTCACAGGTGTGCCATATGCACATGTTAAACTACCGCTTCGTCGTCTTGTACCAGGCGTTTGTGGTGCATGCAGGCTGGAAGCGTCCAGGTGCCTTCCATGCCAGCAAACAGGCCGACCTGGATCGCAACCGTGATCTCTTCCGTCAAATGAAGCGGGAGCTGCGCGCTCACATTCCACAGGGCCCCTCCTGTTAGAGCAAGGGGTTTGATTGCGTCCTTGAATATTTATCATGACATGAAAGTTCTGGTAGCATGTCAGTTTCGTGTCGGCGATCTGGCGGGCGGGGCTTGAATGGACTAAATTCAGACCACAAGGAACACGCAAAAAGATGGAAAATGCACAGTTATGAAGAGGCGCATGGAGTTGACTATTGCGCCGGCTTCTTGCCAGCCTTTTCCTTTGCCTTGTCTTTGCCACTCTCCTTGTTGTCCTCTGAGCTCTCCTCAGCTGCTGGCTTCTTCTTGGTGCCAGTCGGACCTTCCTTCTCGTGCTCCAAGTTTTCCAGCTGTTGCAAAGGGGCACGATCAGGGACATTTGAGTCTGTCATGCCGCTCCACTCGTCTGTTCACAGAGTTGGATGACAGGACCAACCTTGTTGTTGATGAGGTTGTGCAAGGCAATTGTTGCCCGAATCATCGAGGCCAGATACACCACCAGCATCTGTGCATCAAAAAGAGAGGGCAGCTGCGGATGAGAGAAGGGCTTATACACGAGCCAGGAAAAGCAAGGGATCCAAGGGAGGGAACGGGGAGGGATCGGCATGGGTAGGTCAATGGCGCGGCGTATCGTCTGAAGATGCCACGCCCGCCACGCCACAGGAGTGGTTCAGGTCATCCTATGTGTGTCGGATAAACAACGCACTTGGTCACTCGTCGTGTTGGAGACTGAAGTCGCCAGGTCCTTGCCGGAAACGTTGGGTAGATTGTTGAAGATTTCCTGAATCAAGTACATGATGTTGTGGTTGATGGGGAGTTTTTGCTCCGCCACCATCTGGAGATACTCGTGCACCTGTTGAAGGTGACCCGAGAGCCCCTGGGTGGTGGGAAAATGGAATCATGGCATTAATGTGACGGCGGGTGAGGGCAGGCACTAGGGCACTAGGACGAGCGGACTTAGGACTTGGTCCGACAGTGGGGCCGTGCATAAAGCAGCTGACCTTGAGCGAGTCGAGCTGTTGCTGCAGGCGGTGTGAAAGCGAGCCTGAAAAGCCAAGGTCTGTAATGTCGCGCAGGAGGTGCTCAACGCCAACTTCCTCCACCTCTTCTGCTCCCACTTCCGAGCCAACGTGTTCAAAGCCCTTTGTGGTGGGTGTGCCATCCTATGCGGTGTCATAGAAACAGCCAAGCAGGCCCGCAAGACGAGGAGGTGAGGAATGGTGTCAACACATGAGGGCACAGGCGCTGGGTTTGAGATGCGAACGGGACTCACGTCGTGAATTTCCTCAACAGCAACGTAGGCCTTGATGGGGAGGCCCGACACCTCAGGACGCACGTCGATAACGCAAAGAATCTAGGTGTGTGTGTGTGTGTGTGTGTGTGGAAGCATGAGGAAACGAGGAAACTACACACCAAGCAAGCGCGAGGTGGCAGCAGTGGAATGAAATTGGGTGCGTGGGCATACCGGGTGTTCTACAAATTTTTGCAGCATTTCGCTAATCTGAATGTCATTGGCCCGCAGCTTGGGTCCCGTGTGATACCAGCCCACCACGCGCTCCTTGGCTGTAAGGGGCGGAGAGTGACGGCATGAGGGTGAGGCGAGGCCACCCATGGCACCAGAGCGATATTGCAGACAGATGCATGGGGCGATTCATGTTGCTTCGCTCCACAATGGCGCCTCGCCAGAAGAAGCAAAAGCAAAATAGGAAGGGAAGAAGAGGATACAAACAAGCGAGCCAGCAGGGCGCGAGAGGAAGAAGTGCCCATAGAGGAAGCAAAGGCGCGCGGAGTGAGAGAGCGCAGGAGAGAATTCAAGGCTCACCATTGACGCGGCGGAACATGCCAAACATGTTGCGAAGATAGTCATGGTCCATGTACCAGACATCAGGCGACTTGAGGTCTTCCTCAAAAGGCACTGCAAACGTGGCACGGTGGCACAGAGTAAGGAGGTGAGCGGGCGCAGTGGGTACAGGCAGTGGGCTATGGCATGGGCTGGGTGGGGGTGGGTGAGGCCATTTGGAAGCAGGAGCCCTCGTTGCGAAGCGAAGAACGCACGAGCAAAGCTGTTGGCAATGTCCAGGTTCGTGGGGCTCTTCCAGGAGCCGAGGAGGACACCGACGGAGCGATGCTTTGTGCCCTTGCTGGTACGGTTGTAGTGGTCCACGACGGAGAGCAGCACCAGGGGGTGAACAGTCACGGTGGTCTCGCCCGAGACAGGCTTTTTGGTGACGATGTCCAATGAAGCCATGGCGACGGGGAGAGCAATAAGCAAGCAAAGGCGCGAAGCCGAAGCCGGGCGCCGAGTTGGTCCAAAAGGGCCTTGATCAACACCACCAGTCGTTGTTGTTGACAGTGTCTATCCAGAGGTTGACCAGGATGAGCCAGTGAGCGAGCAAAAGCATCCCAAGTGCCAGTAAACCGACGGGAATGACTCCACGTCACTTGCAAACACGGTTCTCTTTGCTTGTCCCGACCATCCCAGTGTGCCCCCCACCTCCACACACCCGGGCTACAAGCCAATGCCTGTCTGTTTCCAATGCATTTGATAGTGCACGTCAGTGGTCGGCTGCCACTGCCACTGTGCCATCCAAATTCAACGCGCTGCCCTTCGCCGTCACTCAACTCACCGCACTCTCTCACACACACAAAGACTGTTGATAACAAAGGAAATAGCACAGAGACAGCAGCAGGCACAATCACACTTGGTAACAACTCGAAAGTTTTAGCCTCCACGAATACAGTGATGATAACATCTGACATCTGCCTGAACAGACGAAAGCGTGAATATTGACACAGTATCTCCTGGCCTCTTGTTGATGTTTTTGTTGTGTGTGTGTGTGGTGTGTGTGTGTGTCTTTGCGAGCTGTGATCGAGCTGGGAGCTCGCTGTGGGAGCAGAGGGAGCAGAGGGAGCTGGTGAGGTGGTGGACTGCAGCTGATTGCGGCAGGCATGGTGGGTTTGCTTGGCTGGGTCTGCTTGCTGGGGCTAGCATGCGGGACCAGCTTTGCCGCTGATTCCGAGGCCAAGCAGTGGCTGCCCTATGAGGTTGTCCTCAATGCCATAGGGTAGGTGCTTTGCACGTCAGAGATCATGGGCGATCAGCATGCATCGCTACGCCCTTGCTCGTCCGTGGCCTGGCCTTTCTGACTGGTGGTTGATCGAACATTGACCAGAAGACGCCCACCTCCTATTGCTTGGCTGCATGCACCTCGACACACTGCAGAGGGTACGGCAATCCCTACAAGGATGTCGAGGTTAACGTGACTTTTGTCCCGGTACAATTGGATCCAGCCAGCGCCGCTCAAGTCCCTGATTTATACGCACAGCCCATGCGCCTTCCAGCATTTTGGGATGGCGGGCACACGTGGCGCGCCCGCTTTGCACCTCCCATCGTCGGCAATTGGACCTGGATCTCAACATGCAGCAATTTTCACGACTCGGGCTTACACAATCAAACTGGCGCTTTCGTCGCGCGTCCGAGTTCTGCCCCACCCTTTTTGCTGGTCTGGCCCGTTTGGCTTCCCCCTCCATGCCACTCCGACTTACGCTACGCTTGCATCACGTTGATCTTGCTCTGTGTGGCTGCCCATCGTACCTGCAGGCCGACACCGCCCGCCGGTATCTCGTCAACGCCCGTGGCGAGCCATTCTTCTGGCTCGGGGACACACATTGGTCTGGTTTTAGTCTAGCAGAACATACCCGGGATAACAACGACCCATTCTACAACGACTCGACCAGCATGTTCCAAGGTTTGTGCTCACTACCAGCCCTTGCTTGATGCACACATGTCCACTGCATTTTTTTCATAAGGCCAGGTCATCGATGCTCGCACCCAACTCACCTGCCACTTTGCATCCCAACTGCATTGCAGAGATCCTTACGCGTCGTGTAGCCCAAGGCTATACCGTGTGGAAGGCCGAGTCCTTTGCCAACAACGACGAAGGTGTGGATTGCGCCGGCTCGGCTTCCGACGGCAGTGTTACCCATTGGCACACCTCAAGCACTTGGACCTCCCTCTGGGTGCGAGAATGTCAGGCTCACATCAATCGTGCCCAAACGGTTGCATTCCCAGGTGGCAACGCCCCGATCAACCACGGAGGCCCTGCTTGGATCAACAACACGTTTTTCAGCTTGCCGAACCCTGCCTTTTGGCAGGACATTGACGATCGCGTAGCCTTGGTCAACCAGGCAGGCTTGTTGGCTGCCCTAGCCGTGGGCATCGGTCGCAGGTAGATGAGGCATACGTGATACCTTGCCTGTTGCAAGCTCGCTGTGGCTGCGTCTGCAAGCGCAGCCTTTGGCCTATTCTTGTTCGTCGTTGCACAGACAACTTTTGCTCACCCGCAATCATACTGCTCTGCCCTAGCATGCCCACCAATGCAACGCTGGCAGATCACATGCGTCTGTCCAAGTATTTTTTTGCACGTTATGCTGCGTTCAACACCGTTTGGCTCACTTGTCAAGAGTACTGCACCAGCACGGCCTGTCCTGACTGCTGGGCCACCATCGCAGCCACCATCTGGAGCATGGACCCATACCGCCGGCCTAACTCGATGCATAATTGCGCCACCAATCCCATTGCCTACCATGACCAGCCTTGGTATTCTTTTGTCACCTTGCAGCTGGGTCATGGCAGCCTGGCCTCGGTAGACCACTGGCTGGCCCAATACAATGCCACCCCGGCCCGGGCCATCATCGAGGACGAAGCCAACTATGAGCTGCTTGTTCCCCCCTACCAGCCCGTGACGTCCGAGATGACGCGCCAGACGGCCTGGCAAGCCGTCATCGGCGGCTCCTTTGGCTACACATATGGCGGACAAGGACTCTGGTGGGGCTGCTGGAATCGTACGTATGTCAACGGCAACTGTGGTACCGTGGGTAGTTCAGCTTACAAGGTGGGTTCGTACTAGCTCTGATGTTTCCCGGATACCTAGTGTTTGGATCTCATGCACCAAGCCCGTCTCCTCCTTTCTTCCTCGCCTGCGGCTCGCTTTAGACATGGAATGAGACCCTCCACTTTCCCACCGGTGTAACGGCCCTCGGGCACTGGCGAGACTTTTGGAGTCAGCTACCGTGGTGGCAGTTGGCACCGGATGGTCTTGTTGCCGAATGGTCTGTGCTGGCCCCACGCTTTTCGCAAAAGCCCTATCAAAAGAGTACGCCTGATCGCAGTGTCGTTGTAGCCTATCTGCCGCCCAGCCCCTGTGGGACATACACCGGCATGCTGCACCTGCCTGTGACCACGCCTGCGCCCTATTCGGTGTTTTGGTTCAACGTCACTTCGGGAGAATACCTGAGACTCATGACCAACGTGAGCGGGAGTGTAGCGGTGCCCGAGGCCCCCTCCACCTCCGATTGGGCTCTTCTGGCCACCACGAACGCCAGTCACATCGACATGGCACGCACCCATGCATATGGACGGCAGGATTCAGAGCACGATTCGCGTTTTCACGCGCCAGCGGCCTCTTGGCATCTGGTAGCAAATGTCACGAGCTTAGGGACCCCGCGACAGGGCCCAGCGACTGTGGGCTTGAACTTTAGCCTGGACGAAGCGGCGACCGCAGTCGCGCTCGGGCGATACAAGTTGCCAGACAACGGCGATTGTCATCAGCTTTCTCTCTATGGGCCTGACGGCCGAACGCTCGTGGCGCAGGCTTACGTCAATATGGCCGCTGCTGCCGATGCCAATGGCTTTGTTTATGCCGGCTTGGTCTCGCCCGTCCGGTTGCAACCAGGCGTTCCCTACTACTTGGTGGACAACAACAGCGGACCCGACAGCTTTGCCAACGACGACCAAACGCGCTTGGTACCGTCTACTGCGGGTTCCATTAGCAGCTCAGTCTTTGGGGGTCCAGGCACCTTTCAGGCAGGTGGTGGGGGCCCCAACTCTGGCTATGGTCCCGTGGACCTGGTCTTTGAGCTTGCAAGCTCACAGGTCCGCGCTAAGTAGGGTCGGGCACCTCGAGCAAACAATTGACATGACAAAAGTAAAGTAATCTCTTCGGGACTAGTCGATTGTGGCGCTGGAGCGGGGCACTGATGTGTAAGCTTCACGCAATCACGGAGAGGATTCGGGTTAAACAGGCAAGCAGGAGAAGAACGGAAGAAGGGAGAACGGTAGCAGGGCAGGAAAGAAAAGTCGGAAGACGCAAGAACAATCGAAAAGACAAGCAAGCTTTGGGAAGACAAGGATTCTCTCAACAAGTCAAGACTCAAACGGCACAGCAAACACAACGCTATACCTCAACATTACCCTCACTGTGCACGGATAAGATGCGTGCCAGCGCATCCAGAGTACCCGATACCAGGAAGAATGTACCCATGAGCACGATGCCATAATCAAAGGCTCGTTGGGCTGGGGTTAATGCCTTGCCCATGATGCGAAGGTGCAGCAGGCCTGGCATGATAAGTGCAAGTAGCATGCAGCACGTCGAGCCGATAAGCCCCATGATGGATGCGAAATCTGGAATTGCCAACACGATAATCACTGATGCTAATACCAAGGATGCGCGCAGCACATTCTGCGCTCATGGCCGGTTTTTGGGTGCGCAAAGCAAATCAAGGGCATCGTTGCGTGAGTGAGCAAAAACACCACCCATGAAACATACTCCGGGACAGTGTTGCTCTGGCCACATACCCCTTTGGCCAAGGTGGGACGTTCGCGACCTTGAGCAGCAATGATGCGATCAATGATCACGCTCACGGGAAACAACATGACTAAAAAAAAGAGGTAGCATCAGGCGAAGAAGGGGGCCAAGGTGAGGAGGTACACGCCAGCTGTACCAGATCGAGTATGTTGTGACCAGATCGAGTATGTTGTGACGGGAGCACAGCAAAACGGGGTGACCTGGATAGGTAAAGTAGAGGGAAAAGCAGAGACAGGCTTTGATAAAGTCGGGAAACAATCCAGGGGGAAGGTTTAACGTAATGATGCTCTGAGTATCCTCGCCTAACCACACGATCCGAGGAATGGGGTCAAACTGAGGAAGAGACAAAAGGGGTGGAGGAAAGGAAGTGGCCATCACGCTTACCAAATGACGCATAGCCGAGGGCACCAAAGGTCACATAGAGCGTGGTAATGATGGCTAGGGCGAGAGAAAAGAGGTAGGGAAAGTCGGCGCGACGGTTCTTTGGCACACTGTTCTCCAAGCTCAAGACCATGCCGGCGCCCTGATTCATCGTGCAATGTGGGTGCACAAGTCCATTCGACGGGATGTTGCACAAGACATGAGGTGGTGGGATCAAGGTAAAGCGGTGTCGCTGACGCGAGGATAGCTGCAGGAACGAGGCGCACACACCTCAAAGCAGTAGACGCAAACGCCAACAAAGAAAATGAGTCCATTGAACTTGATGGCCTTGGCATGCTCACCATGCTACGAAAAGCGTCAGGCAATGATTGAAGTGAATCAAGATGGGGCCAGATCATGAGCCAAGGGTGTCGAAAAGAGGTAGAATACCTTTTGCATGCTCTCGAAATCGAAGAAGAAAACCACAGCGTAGGCCAGAACGTTGGCCATGTCTGCCAGCAGGCTAAAACCGCGGCGCCGTGGGGTTGAGAAACCAAAGGGCAGGGTTGATGAGTGGACGGGCTGAAGCAGCGGGCCAACGTTGATATTCGACGCTCGATGACCTGACCTGAAGATGGAGAGACCCTTGAGGTCCCGGATCATCACAAGGGCTATCAAGGGAATGCTCAGTCCGCTCAGGTAGGTAATCCTATCGTGGATGCGGTTGAGACCAATCAAAAGATTTGCTATTGGCCGCGCGGGGAGACTTTCCGACGATTCCTTTGGTCAACCAAGTGCAATCAAGGAAAAAGCTGGACGTACTGGCTCAGGGGCCCGAGCAAAGACTGGAGATTGCGGCTGATGAAGATCAGATAGGCGCAACAAAAGCCGAGCTGGGACATGACGATGGCAACTTGCACCAGGATCCAGCCACGCTGGCCCAGCGCAATCCGCGCCAAATCCCCGTAGTCCAAGTCGGCGTCTCGGCTGGCACGACCCTTTTGCTAGATTCCATCAGGGGAGGCAAGGTGCCGGTCGGGGGGTGGCGAGGGGTTGCAAGGGGGGCGAGGGGGGAGAGACGATTGAATGGGCTGGCAGTCGCAAATGGGCGTGTTGTCGGAGGGGAGAGGAGCAGAGGTTGCGGGGGCAATGCACCAACCGCTGAGCCGTTGGCGAGGCGATAGTTTTTGCACTCGACGAGCAGCAGCATGGCGCGAATGCTAAGAGATGCGGATCAAAGAAAAGAGGGTTGTGCATGGTGAAGGATTGCCAGCAAATTGAGCAGGGCAAGAGGTGAGGGGCACAGAGCGAAGCGGGGCACCCGGGGCATGCTCAAATGCGTGAGTGGCGAGGTGGGCGCTCAAGTTGACTGACCAAATTGCAGAGACGGTAATCATGGTGACGGTGCCTTCGAGTAGGCCAGCTTCGCGGTAAGCAAAAGGCAGTCCAAGGACGCCCGCCCCCACAAAGCTGATAAAGACATTGGAAAAGAGCTTTAGCGGGGTGAATTCACCCGCGCCTTCACCGCCCCCGCTCAACATGACCAGTTGGTCTCTTGGTTTCTCTGAGCGTGCGAAGCGATGCGGCGGGGAGGGGGGGGGGGCGGAAACATATGAGGTAGGAGAGCGGGTAACGGAGGCGGGAGGGTGGCAGTGTCATGTCAAGGACAAGAGCATGTTCGGAAAGATGGAATACTACCTTTTGCTACCTGTTGCTATCAACGTCTGGGCGTCTACCCACAGATGCCGTTGTGCGCCAACACAGCTGATCTCGAGGTGATATCAGCAGTGGGCGACAAGGCCGGAGCGCCGCGCGGTGCGACACGTTGAGGTCCAAAACTACAGATGAAATACCACTGCCAGAAACGCAGCCACCCCCGCGAACAAGGGTCGAGAATGAGCGAAAGAAGAATCGGTGCACGGGCGGAGCCAGCGGGGGGGCGCCGTGTTGGCCTTTGGGCTACACGTGTACGCGCATGGTGGTCTGCTTTGACAACCCTCACAAGGGCCAAAGACGGGTTGCTCTTGACCTGCCATCCACACCCAAACCAGCGATCTCACCGTTGCTCACCTCCCGCCACCACCGCCGCCGCCACCGCCGCCACTCGTCTCAGCGCCCCCTCCTCCCGGTTGAAGACACAGCGAGAGAGAGAGAGACAGAGAGAGAGAGAGAGACAAGAATGTGAGAGAGAGAGCGAGAGAGAAACAGAGAGAGGGAGAGAGAGATCTTGAGAGAATATGCTCCTTTCAGGGGGATGTTTTAGAGAGAGAATGGAATTCAGGTCAAAAATTTTGAAAATCAGAGCTATTTTGGTAAGCGGGTAGAGAACAGACTGGATCTGGGTGATCTTTAAGAGATGGGGTGTAGGCCATCAAAGGGGGTCAAAGGGGGCTTTCCTTGATACACTTGCAAACACAAACAAACACACACACTCTCTGTGTCTGTGTCTGTGTCTGTGTCTCTGTCGCTGTCTGTGTCTGTGTCTCTGTCGAATGTACCTAACTCATCTTCGCATGAATACACTTGGGTCGGTCCTTCATAAAGTATAATCATACTCTCCTTTTTGTAACAATATATTGCCATTCATTCGAGGCGAACACCATTTTATTGGCAGTCAGTATTTCGGGTCGTGCTCGGCCATTCTGTGTGAAGTACGTTTCAAATCAAGCACAGCAGAAGCGCTAAATTTTTGTGGATCAAACGAGGGTGCTCTTGTGTTCATACGCTTCCTGTGGATGCCGTAGCAGCCCAAAGACCAGAAAATTAGTTATTCTGAAATAAATCCCATTTCTTTTCCTTACAAAACTAACTTAGTTTTGATTCTCTAGGGCTACATGGCTCCGATTGGTATGTCAAATGGCAGCGCCATAAGACGAGTCAGCGAAGCAATGAGACAACTTGGTGGGTAGAGGCAGATGGACAAGACAAGTTCTGATTGATCAATGGTCATTCAAGGTTTATTTCGATTGACAAACGCCCGGGACAATTTTTTTTCCAAACACTTAGTAAGCAAGCTGTTTCCTTATTGGGTGGACTTAGACGATTTTCTCTTCTTGGGATGTGGTTGCCACTGCGCCACTCGTGCAAGGTGTGTTCGACGTGGAGACCGAGTTTGGACGATTGATGGGGAAGGGCTACGGTCCGCAGCGGCGCTTGAGGCTTCTCGTGTTCGCGCCTCGGTACTTGCATGTGATGTCTCTGATGCCGCCGTAGACGGCGTGGTGCACGGTGGACTTGTCACCTGAATGCAATGATGAAGACGAGGAATACAGATGAGAGTGAAGCCAACGAAGATGGAAGTACAAATGAGAATGAAGCGCACGATTCTCTCAGATACTCGTCGTGATCGCACGGAGCTACGCAGAGACCGGGAAGACGTACCAAGTGGCTGACATCGCCTCCAAAAGGCACACGGCTCAAGAGCTCCTGTTTTTTGCGCTGCCTTGCCGCCGTGCGACTCAAGGGGCTTTGACGCTTGGTGTTCCGCGCGTGGTGCGTTTCCATGGGACCGAGCAAAAGACCGCTGCTTAGATTGGTAGTCAAGTCGGGATTGGGCGTCTTTGCTATGGCATCAGCATCTGGACAGTTGAAGGCGTTGGTGTTGGTTTGCAGCAAGGTCACGCGGGCATCGGTGGATGACGCGATTGAAGCGGCAATGTCTGAGGGAGGGACGACTGAAGCAGAGGCGACTGGAACAGGGTTGACTGAGGCAGGTGCAGTGGAGGTAAAAGTGGCGAGGGCAAGGTTGGAGGTTGTCCCAGCGGCCGGCGGTTCCGGCACGGCCACAGCAGTCTGGGTGGTACTGGCTGAGAGGGCGGCAAAAAAATTATTGGCAGAGTCTTCTCCTGCCTCGAGCTCTTCACGCGCCAAAGGCTGCACCAGGGTCTGCGCAGCCGAATCAGCTCCTTCGCCGTTGGGCGAGTGTTCCTGATGGGGAGGATCGATAGGGCAAAAGGGCGCAAACTCATCATAGTCGTCAACGCTATCGTCGACATCGCTATCGTCGTCATCGCTATCGTCGTCATCGCTATCGTCGACATCGCTGTTCATCATGTTGGTGCCGACATTGTCCTCGACATCAAGTTGGTTGCATGGACCGTCGTGATCCATTGTCCCCAGCGCGTTTTCGCTGCTGACATCGGCAATGTACTCATCAGCTACGACATTGCCTGCAGTGGCTCCATTCTGGATGCGTTGCATTTGCACGAAGCCTGTACGAAATGGCATACGGGGTGATGTGAGCACAATGCGCGCGTCACCAAGTGCAAACAAGTGGCCTACCTCCAACGCCCAGTCCCATCTCGTTCAGCTTGCGCTTGCACTCGTCCACCAATCCTAGACAGGGCGGCGCATTTTGCTGACGACAAACTTCAATCACTTGCTCAAATTTCAGCTTCAAAGTCTCAAGAATGCCAATCACTTCCGAAGCACCTTTGATGGTTGCCTCGCGAACTGCCTCGGGTGAAACGTCCCGGACAGCTGGTATCTGTGAAGGCAACCGCTTGCGCTCGGGGATCATTCTGAAGACGTGCCGTTTCACAGCCTCGATGTGCCTGCATGTCCGGCTGGCCTCCTGAGGTGCATTGCGCTTCTCAAGAAACTTGTGGCAGTTGCATTCAAACAATCGCGGGACTGATGCTCCGCTGGGGTGAGGGCTGGTGTCGACGACGCGCTTGACAATGTATCCAATGTCCTCAAAGAGGGTACAGCACACTGAAAACGTGTCCTCGTGGTACTCGAGCTCTTGTATCATCTCAAGTGTATAGGCGTCACGAGCCCGCCGCAGGCACTTTCTCAAGTATCGGTCACGGCGGGTCCGTATGTTGCGGTACAGCTCAGAGTTGATTTCGTGCTCAAGCATAAATGCATGTTCACACAATTTATGGATGGTATAATCCATGCGCTGCCCTCCATGGTCTCGAACGTGGCGCTACGGTGCAATGAGAATAGACGGGCAGATTAGCACAGAGAAAAAAAGGGAGCTCTCCATTGAGTAAAATAGCCAAATGACCGCACAAGACCTTGTAAACGCTGTGGAAGCTCTCCACAAAGTTGTTGGTCGTACTGCAACCACGACGGGCATACAAAGCCCAACTTGCCTATAAGAAGCAAGAGCAACGATGAAGCCGGGCTGCTCACAAACGAATGCGCAGATAATTACGGGCGAGATACATACGACATTGGCATTGTAGGTCTTGTCAAAAAAGGCCCACCACGAGCCTTTGGCAGCCTTGCCAAGTGGCACTTCAACATTTGCAAATTCCACGCGCAGCGCAGCCAGGCAAGCATCGAATTGCTCCTTGGTCGGCAAATACATGAGTGCTCGCATCTTAGCCATAAGCGCGCCGTGAGCCACGAGCCGGCCTTTCCAGGCTCGGAGAACATGGAACGTGCACCAAAATCGACTCATTGGTCGAAAGGCCTCACCCCGAAGATGTTGAAACCAACTCAGCCCAAGCTGAGCGCCATCAAAAAGGCAGGACTGCATGTCGGTGACGACATGAGTAGGGGTCGGGATGTCAGAGTTGGCCATCCATACAGCCAGCACAAACATCTGCACGATATTCTCATTGACTGTGGTCACCATCGCGTGGGCCAGAGGCACGCCACGCCCTGTTAGAGGCTCGGCCGCCATGAGAGTGAGCTATATTTGACACGAGGGAGAAGGTGCACCAGTTCCCATACGTGAGGCAAGAGGCCGGGCGGAGCCAGAGTTATAAGCAACCCACGACCTCACCATCTCCATCTTGTACTTGGTTGCATTGTGTGTGCCATCCAAGTACACAACAACGTCCTCGCGGCCCTCGAAGCACCGCTTCATAAATGATCTATGCTGCTGGCTCTGAATGACAATGAGCTGCTGGTTCTGAAGATTGGGCTCGAAGGCGCCAAGCCCCAGGTCAATGGGCTCTGCGGTATCGTTTTGTGTCTCAAGAACTGAAATCGTATCCGAGTAGCCAGCATGAGTTGTGGTATCCACGCGCTTGGCGGGCAACGGACCAGCCACCGAATGGGACGAGGTCAGGCTTACTCTTGGTCGGAAGCACGTGATACGTTCCATTGAAGTACGCAAACTAAGTAACAAGTAAGGTGCCGTGAGGTTACCGAGAAGCCGGTACTGGTCAAGACTCCCGCCTTGTCTCAAGAGCAAGGAGCGCCTTGCCATGTTCGCTTTTATCTTTGATGAAAAGAAGTGGGCAAGGTTGTGAGGAAGCTCAGGCTATCGACAACACGTACAATGATACTGCGCCGATCGAACGCGACGCTGTTGTTCAACAGGATTTGCTGCGAAACAGAATCAACATCTCGATCGCTGAGGCGACCTTCTCGCACGGTTGCAGCAATGTTCTGAATGTCCTTGCTGTTCACGAAGGCGTCAGGCGACAAAGGTTGGACAGCCTTGCGCACGTTGAGCAAAATGGCGTTGTTGTGCATTCCCATCGAAGACAGTTGCTTGATCAGTTCAATGCACCCTTTTGTAAGTCGGTGCCGGCGGGGGCGAGGCTCGTGAAAATGCTTCAACATGTGGGTGACCTGATTAAACAGGATTGAGCGAGGAGAATTGAAGTGATGAGATTATCATGTCGGCGGTGCTGAGCAGAAATGACAAGGACGGAAGCTCGATGTAAGACCTCAATTTGTCCATCGGCAAGTTGCTTGTAATTAACAAAGGCATAGCATTTGATGCCCGGTTGTGTGCTTGAGGTGTGCGCTTGGCAATGATAGGTGCGCTTGCCCGCCGTGATCATCGAGTACCCCGTTTGCTGCTCAAGCTGCTCCAGCCAAGCCGTGAGCTCGTTGACGTCGCTCAGCATATCTTTGCTGACGCGAATGTTGAGTTGATGGTCGACATGGGCATGGTTAACCCAGTCTTGACGAGTACTGAAGAAGTGCGAGCACTCTCCTGGGTCGAAGTAGCAAGTTGTGCTATCACCAAGCCTTTGACAGCGCACTTGTGTAGCAGCCGACTAAAAAAGCGAGGCGCGCAAGGGGCGGGGTGTTGAGCTTCGACTGAGCCAGCCATGCGTCCTTTTGACACACAAGAGGGGCATGCAGCCCACCTTTTCAATCTCGTGTTTGCTAACCAAATGGCCGCGAAGGCCTTGTGACGTAGCAAACATCTTGGCGCATATATTGCATGTCAAGGTCTACAACAGGGCGATCAGAGAGCCGACAGTTTCATGAGATTGGATGGCTCTCGATGCAAGCGACCCTGCCAACGAATGAGCGCTCTGTGCGTGGTAAGCGAGCAGTATGAAGGGCGCAAAGCTCACTTTAGGCGGGCGCTTCATCTCCTCACGATGCTTTTTGGAACGGTGCGCGTTGTGGTAGACCCGATTATAGGACCAGTGGCCGCAGTCACAGCGAAAAGCGTTGGGAAAAAGGGCGGCCAAATTTTCACTGGCATGGGTCAGGTGATTTTGAGCGTAGTGTGCGATTAGCTGATTGCCCGTGCGCATCGAGCACACACATCCCGGCGCGGGACAGTCAAACCATTCACGGGACGGGAAGCACTCGGAAGGGCGCCGCGGATTGGATGAATCGGCATGGTGCACTTGAACATGGCGGTGCTCATTGGACCTGGAAACGTGCATGTTGCAGATGGCACACACAATCGAAGCAGGAGTCGCCATGGTGGCTGCAAAAAAAGCTATGTTGAGAGAGCCAAACGGCAGCGGGTGGGAAGAATAAGGGGGATAATGCAAGAAAGGCGTGCACGTACCGGGAAGGATGGTGAAAAGGAAAATAACGGCAAAATTCTCAACGGTCAGACCACTCAACGGTCAGACCACAATGAATGACATTTGGTCGTGCGACCTGAGTGAATTGATCCGTATCCGAAAAAGTGTCTCCGGTCTCGGTCGCTGTCTCTGTCTCTCTCTGTCTGTCTGTCTGTCTCTCTCTCTCTGTCTTCTCAGGTCGTTTGGGCGAGGGAGGTCGTTGTGGCAAGGCGGGGGTTGGAGATGAAAGGCACGACGCTGAAGAGTGGCATGACGAGGCGCGATCGATTTTTGGCGGATTGCGAAGAAGGAGAAGAAGAACAGCAACAGCAACTAAATGAACAAGGCAGGTGGGCAGACAACACGAGAACGCGAGCGAGTATAGCGGAAAGAGGGATCTTGGAACAAGGTTGGCGGGCGAATACACGAACACGCGAGACAGCGAAAACCAAAAAAAAAGGGGGGGAAGGGGGTGGGGCGAGAGGGGACTCGGAACCCTGGTAGCGAAGCAAGTTTACTCGGAGTAGGCGGTGCGGGTGGACGGCATTGAGGTGGACGGCGAGACCAGCTGATTCAAACTGTGTGCAAAAGGGCGCAACCATGAGCAAAAGCCGAGAGCGACGACGGCGCTCCGCACAAATACGACTGATGAGCAGGCATGATCCTACCGTTGAATCAGCTTCTCACGTTCGTTCAGCTTCTCACGAACGTGCTCTGCTGTGCGTCCTTGCTCTTTCTTCTTGAGAAGAGTGGGCACTCGATCCCAAACGTTGTCGTTGTAGCTGCTCACAATCAAGCCAACGAGCCGTGGGTGATAAAAGGCGACCACCGCCGCCATCACGCCCAGTCGGAAGGCGTCTTCCGGCTTGCAATTCTCAACGAGTTCCGCAAACGTGGCTTCGTCCTCCGAGAGGCGAGAACCATCTTTCAGCAAATTGTCGATGGCGGCTTCGCCTTGGGCCACCTCAATTTTTGTGAGATGCTTGGCTTCCGCCACTGCCCTGACGCTTTGAACACCTTGAAAAAAAGCATCCTTGTTCGGCTCGGTGGCCACTTGCGGTTGAGCCGGCATTGCCCCCGGCGTGTTGGATGGCTGATAGGCCATCGGAGGACCGTTGAGCCCCATGAAGCGTTTGAGATTCTTCTTCTGTGTTCGTCGGTGAAAGTCCTCCCTTGCCTTGGTACAGCCCGGATCGATTTGATCGTGAATCTGAGCAAAGAGCACGGTGATGAGGTAGTCCATTTGTGAGCCTTCGCGTCGAGGAAGTCCTTCAGCAGTGGTGCTGGATGACGCGGATGCGGCGGAAGTTGCGCTGGGCTCGCAGTAAGAGGCCCCCTCAGGTGGCACATGAACAAAGTCTTTTGCCGAAGCAACCTCAGGTGGAGTCTGCGCGGCGGAAGAGGATACATCCTTGGACCAGACGGCCTCGACACCATCTCCTAGGCCATCGTCAGGCGTATATGGGGTCTCACACAGGGCAGCTTGAAGGGCAGGGTCAGCTTGAAGGAATTTATCGAGAGCGAGCTTGCTAAGATCACAAAGCTGTGCCTTGACACGCTGCTCATGAAACTCCAACCAAGCGGGCAAGCCGTTCTCTGCAAGAATCTTGAGGTAGTCACAAATTAGAGCCTCGACGTCGCTGACACGGTTGTGGATAACCGTAAGCAGTGCACGCAAGTGGGGGCTCTTCAGCCGCCGAAACAGAGCATCTCGCACCAACATGGCGAGCACCTGTTTCCAGCGCTCGTTGGCGTTGGCAAGTTCCAAGCGGAGGTCATACAGCTGCACTCCATTGAAGCTTGGGTTCTGCAAAATGGCTCGGTCGCTCTCCGACAATTTTGTAAGAACTTTGTACTTTCGCTCCTGGCAGGTGAGCATTTTACGCGTCAGCAAAACGTCGCCCCAAGCTGTCTGGCCCTGCTCTTCCATGGTGAACTCGAAGTTTCTGTCGGCTTCAATCTTCTCAGCTTGTTCAATGAGGCTTGACGCCGTGACGTCCACCATCAACTCTGCCAGAGTGGAATCTTGCTCGCTTTCGGGTTTGGCTTTGGCTGAGCTGTCAAGAACAGTGCTCATGTTGGCCATCTTCTCGTCGCACCTGCGTTCCTCGGCAGCCTTCTCAGCAGCAGCTTTCTCGGCGGCAGCTTTCTCAGCGGCAGCTTTCTCGGCGGCAGCTTTCTCAGCGGCAGCTTTCTCGGCGGCAGCTTTCTCAGCGGCAGCTTTCTCAGCGGCAGCTTTCTCGGCGGCAGCTTTCTCGGCGGCAGCTTTCTCGGCGGCAGCTTTCTCGGCGGCAGCTTTCTCAGCGGCAGCTTTCTCGGCGGCAGCTTTCTCGGCGGCAGCTTTCTCGGCGGCAGCTTTCTCGGCGGCAGCTTTCTCAGCGGCAGCTTTCTCGGCGGCAGCTTTCTCGGCGGCAGCTTTCTCGGCGGCAGCTTTCTCAGCGGCAGCTTTCTCAGCGGCAGCTTTCTCAGCGGCAGCTTTCTCAGCGGCAGCTTTCTCAGCGGCAGCCTTGTCAGCGGCAGCCTTGTCAGCGGCAGCCTTGTCAGCGGCAGCCTTGTCAGCGGCAGCCTTGTCAGCGGCAGCCTTGTCAGCGGCAGCCTTGTCAGCCATGTCGAAGGTTGGTGAAAGGGAAAAGGTGCACGATTTGCTCGACCACTGCGATAGCTTTCAACGCAAGAAAATGCCGAGAAGAAGAGTGCCTGCATCAGTATTGGTCATGCCGGGCCGACGCAGTCCGCGTCACACCATGATGATCACCTACTTTGGCACTGTCTGTACCCTCGCCCCCTTGTCGCATCACACGGCATAGTCCGCGTATGCCATTGACATGCATGTGAATGCTTTCATTCCGCTTGATCTGCTTGCATTCTTCATTCATTACAAGCACACCCCCATTTTGAAACCGCCTATGAGAGTTTTTCCAACACAAGCAAGCAAACAAACCAAAACAAGAGAAAGAAGACGCGGAGAAGAGAGACGAAGAGAGTTAACGAAGAAGAGAATTTCAACACACGCACACACACACACACACACACACACACACACACACACACACACACACACACACACACACACACACACACACACACACACACACACACACACACACACACACACACACACACACCTACCTCTCTACACACAGAAGGGGATGGCGTCGGTGGTGTTGGTGTTGGTGGTGGCACCGGTGGTGTTGGTGGTCGTGGGTTTGGGGCTGCTGGCATCCTCTCATGCGTTGCGCCAGTACATCTTTGCCAATTGGCTCTGGCCTGGCTTGAGTGCGTGGTTTGGCTTGTGATTTGGAGGAGGAAACTGGGGCCGATCGCAAGGAAGGCTGCTCACGACGCTGGGGCCTTGTCTCGTGCTGGCGGGTGAATGTAGGTGAGCAAGTGGATGCCCAGCTTGCCAAGCGCAAGCGCGACACGTATACGGCATTGGCCACTGGCCGCGTGCTGGACGTGGGGTCGGGTGATGGCGTGAATCTGCCGTACCTTTTGGCGGCCAAGAAAGTGACCGAGTGAGTCTTGAGTCGCGTCTTCTTCCTTGATGCCGCTCGCCCAACTCTGAGCCGACTGCATCTCCTTGGCACATGCGCTCACTGCCCCTTTATGATTGGCCCTGTGGTGGTTGATCGTCTCGCCAGGGTGGTTGCCATCGAGCCGAACCCCGACCTTTCCAAGCGCTTGAAAGCCCGGTCGGCGGCTTTTGTGGCTCAAGGTGAAACCGACATCCCCATCAAGACGCTGTGCTGCACTCTGGAGAATCTGCCGCAGCAGCAGCAATTTGACACCATTGTCTGCAACCTGGTCCTCTGCTCCGTGCCGAATTTGGTCGACAGCCTGAGGTGCATGCGCGAGCTACTGCGGCCCAACGGCCAGATTCTCCTGATTGAGCATATCCAGGACGAGCCATCAACGTGGCGGCACCGCTTGCAGCGCCTGGTCCAACCCCTGTGGGGCATCATTGGGGATGGCTGCCACCTCAACCGGCGGGTCGACCTCGCACTCCGGCGTTTGGGGTTTTACATTGATTACCAGGAGATCTTTGAGAACGACATGTCCTCGGACGTCGGCGGCGTGGCTTGGCTAGCAGGCCGGCACGTTGTTCTCCGGGCCTTTGCTCAGCCCCCACCCCGCTAACATCTGCCCAATGCCAGGGAGATGCGGTCTATGCACGCTCACAGGCCGCCATGGGACAACACATAGGTCAGGGCCATATCAATTGATGCCAGAACTCCATCCAGACGGAACCCCCTTTCTGCCCCGTACAATACCACCGCCACCACTCGCCCCTTCATCCATCATATCATAATTATCCCCCCCCCCCCCCCC
>NW_001865053.1:334241-340748 GCF_000002865.3 Monosiga brevicollis MX1
TTCAACTCTCTCTCTCTCATTTTTTGTTAACATCACATATCTGTCTCTGTCTCTCTGTCGCGACTACGCCAGCCATCGCGGTCGCATTGCGTCGGGCCGTGTAGCAAAAGGGGGGCGTGAGGCGGGGCCTGTGGTGGGTTAGGGTGTGTGTGCCGGTATGGAGCCGTTTTCAGAGCTGGTGGTGGCGTTGTTTGTGCTGCTGGTGGGCGTGACGGTGGCGCTGCAGTATCGCTTCAACCCGTTTACTGCCGTCACTCGCAATGAAGACTTTTCAGCCTTTCAGCGCCGGTACCTGACCGTCTACCTGCTGGCAAACATGGCCGACTGGATCACGGGGCCTTACCTCTTTCGATTGTATGAGAGCTATGGTTATGAACACGACCAAATCGCCGCGCTCTTCATCTGCGGCTACGTCAGCTCCCTGGCCTTTGGTCCCATGCTGGGCGGCGTCGCAGACCGCTACGGCCGGAAACGGTACGGACCTTGCTGGGCTAGCTGGGGCGCCGTCATGGGCCTCGCACCAGCGCCCGCACGAATCAGAGCAAGCCCGTCGCCACTGTCAGCCTCACGCCGATGGTGCCGTTTCCGATAGAATGTGTGTCGTCTTTTGTTACATCTTCTCCCTCTCCTGCCTGCTCAAGGTCTTTTCCAACTTTTACCTCCTTCTGCTGGGTCGCATGTTGGGCGGGGCCTCAACCTCCTTGCTCCTCTCCACCTTTGAGAGTTGGATGATTGCCCAGCACAACAAGGAGGTAGGGCCGTGCATCTCGGGCCGTGCATCTCCCTCGTTTATCCACATTCACAACGTTTACGCTCGCCATTTCCAAAGCCTTGATCTCTTGCTTGCTTGCTCATGATCCCGCCCATCTCGGCTCATTTCACCAAGGGTTTCCCCTCCGAGTGGCTGCCCCGCACCTTTGCGCTGGCAACTTTCGGGAATGGTGTCGTGGCTTGCCTTTCTGGCATTGCTGCCAATGTTGTGGCAGATTGCTGCGGTCACCATCCCGTCCGCCCTTTCTTCCTTGCTATTGTGTGCCTGCTCGTCGCTGCGGGCATGATCCATGCCAACTGGGAGGAACATCGTCCATCCGACCTTGTCCAACGCAAGGGTGGACAGTGTGCGCAGGGGTACGTTCTTCGAACCTGTCTCATCCCCGTTTAGCCCTTTGCAGCCCATCTTTGCCCCCTCGACATCCTGCTCTCACTCTTTAAAACATCTATCTGGCGCCCGTCTGATTGGCGTCATCCAGGCTGCGCGAGCTTTTATCCAACCGCCGAGTTTGGCTTCTGGGTATCGTGCAGGCCTGCTTTGAGAGCGCCATGTACGTCTTTGTGTTTCTCTACACACCCAGCTTGGACCAAGTACATCATCGCCACCCTCCGTTGGGATTCATCTTTGCCACCTTCATGTTGGCGTTGATGTGTGGCTCCACCTGCTTCCGGGCCCTCATTAACCGCGAGTGGGCTGTCTCAGCCATTCTCAAAAGCACCCTCCTCGTTGCCGCCGCCGCCCTTGTTGTGGGTGGCCTGACGTGGAATCGAAGCATCCTTCTCTTCGCCTTTATCGTCTTTGAGTTTGCCTGCGGTCTCTTTTACCCCAGTACGCCCCGTTTCTTCCTTCTCTACCTTCCTCCGCGTGTCCGATGTGTTCAAGCGACAGCTACTGTCCCAGTTTCTCATGGGCACGCCTTGTTGCACAGCCATAAGTACATTGCGTGGAGAAGTCATTCCAGAAGAACATCGGACAGGCATTATGAATTGGTATGTGGTGGCACTTGTGACCCAATCCGCCGCCAATCGTAGTCGTGACCCGTGCAGCGCCCTTGGCCCCCTTCAAGCCCCTGCTGGTGTGCCGCTCACCCTCACCCTTACCCTTCACAATCTCGCTTTCAGGTTTCGCGTGCCCCTCAACGGCTTGGTTGTTGTGTTTCTTCTCTTCGTGGGGAACGTGTCCCATCAAACCTTATTTGTTGGCTCCTCGATTCTCTGTTTGATCAGCTACACCGTACATCTTCAGCTCGAGAAGGTCTTGATGGAGGACGCCAAGGCAGCAGCGGCAGGCGACACTGCCTAGTCACAACTCTTGTCTGCAAAATTTTCCATGGCTGCCGTCCGAGTTGCAACACGGCCTCCCGAGATACCCGCGCGCTGGGCGCGCCCGTGACTGGCATTGTGAATTGATGCCCGTGTCCCAACCCCGCGTCCACCTGATCATGTCAAATGATGTACAATTGGCATTGGCTGAAGATGAGATGGGGTTATAATTCTTTTCCCGCGCGTGCGCAAGCATGCTTTAAATAATATGTACTGCAAAGAGCAAAAGTTGCACGCCAAGCGCTTGCCAACACCGCACGGCGGTCGGCCGGCATGCTGGTTTCTTCATTACAAACACAGTGATACCATGGTCACGCAAAACTTGACAAGGCGACAGACGCTCGACGCCTATTTTAAGTCAAGAAGACGGGCGTGAGCTGGCTGGATGGTCACCACGAGCAGTCAGACACGTGGCTGAGGGCAGCCGCTTCTCACCGTTGGATTTGACTAAAGTTAGCAGAATGCATGGCGGACCGCACGACACCATCCGGACCTCCAGCTAGGCCTGGACTCTCGTCGAGCCGCTGCCCAGGCAGCTGTCTTGCAAGGGCGTCCAAGGCCGTTGTCAAGTCCCAAAGCTGTGCGGCAACGTCGATGAGGCACATTCACACTCGCCAGCCAAACGACGCGACAAGCAGCAGGGGTCGTAGCCGTCTGTACCTGGACACTCGAATTTTCGTGGCCCGTGCAAAGAAAGCGGCGGGAGCGCGAGCCCACACGACTTGTCATGCCGCCCTCGTGCAAATGAATCAATCCGATGGATGAATGATCGACTGCCGAAATCTCACAGATACTATGGTGTTCAGGAAAGCGTTTGCAACACGCCATGAGCGTGGGCAAGTTCGGGTGTTTTCAACCCAATGTCAAAAACAAGCCGGGACCATTGACAAAAAGGGCCTGGCATACCGTTGGCCGGTGGCTGCATTGCGAACGAGCAACTCGGTACCCAAATCTGTTGTCTGCTGCACAAAGACTTGAACCTGATCCAAGTCACCCAAGGGCCCTGCACGCAGAAGCGTAAAAAGTTACGTGCATGTGCCCGCACAATGGCATGGGTTTGACAGCAAGGCAGGACGATGGGCATTTGCTGAGTTTTGTATCACGTACCAACAAACTGACGAGGGGCAGTCGTGGGAACGCTAAACGAAGCCACGCCTTGACTGCCCGGTTGGGTGGAGATGCGCCCACGAAAGCGCGTGATACGCCACGTCCGCACGTGATTGTCCTCTGCACACACTGTGACATGTGCCCAGTGAGAATGAACGGTGCTCTGAATCAGGTGCAGGGCAGGAGCCGATGGAGGCGGGGTTAGGGTGCTTACTAGAGATGAGGCAGCGCTCGCTGAGGGCCACGCAACGGATGGCGTGCTGGTGGACAGTAAAAGTCTGATATAGGAGTGGAGATTGCCCCACAGTCTCTGGGTGCTGTTGATTCGCAAAGAGCATAAAATTTCAAAAGAGGAAGGAACGGTGCACTGTTCCTGGCAAAACGAGAGCTGAGGCGTGGTCGCACCAACCTGCAGAATAACTCGTACTACACCAGTGCTGGTTCCGTAGGCCACCTCCATACACCGCTCGTGGGCGGCCGTGCTTTCATAAACGCTCATGGCTGTGATCGTCTCTCGGTGGGGGTCAACATAAAAAATACTAACGAGCAGGTCATCTATCATGCGGACCCAAGCACAGTGAGACCCACGGAGAAAACCGTTCCAAGAGCGGGCACGACGCGAGCGAGGATAGGCCAACGCACTATCTTTGAGGCGCAGGGGAAACTTCTCAAGATCCACAACATAAATGTAGCCCCCGGGCGCGCTGAGCAACAACGTTGTGCCGGACACGGCAAAGCATTCAATCTAAAAGAGGCTCTCGCGAGCGTATGCAGCCGCGAAGCACTCAGCAGAACGTCCAAGGGGGCAGGGGCTGGCATGCAACAGTGCCCCAAGGCGACGCTCACCTTGGCCACGTTTTGCACTTGCCAAACATGCGTTCGGGCGTTGCGCACGCCCACCTTGCCACTCTGAGCCAAAGCGACCAGATTTCTGCCACCAGAGAACAAAATTCAGGTGAGGGACCAGAGGCCGCGAACGGAAAATGCAGAGGCTTGGGGATCAAGGTATTGGGTGGGTGGCTCGATGTTCGACTGCTGTGAGTTGTTGATCAAGGGGACGCACCCATTGATGAAGAGGACGTGGTTGACGGCCACGCCCACGGACAGCTTGGCACAGGTGACGGGGAGCTCATCTTCGACCGGGGCGTCGGGACCGGGCGCTGCTTCCCGACCTGGCGGCGAATAGGGACGGGGAATGTCAGCGACAAGGCTTCGGTTTGGGAATTCGCACAGGTAGACGACGTCGCCGGCGCCGATGGCAATCTGGGTGTGTTCAGCCGTGATGGAGCGGCTGTTGATGGCCACGCAGCTGACATCCGATTCCAGTTGGTAGGTCACCGAAGCGAGATGGGACCAAGCCCCCGCTTCTGAGTAGGTCCAGCATTCGACGGCTCGCTGATATGCCAAAACGAGCAGGCTGCCCGCCGAGTCCATGGCGACGGGCGGACCGCAGGGTCCCTGCCGCGGCGAGATGCGAGCCTCGAAAAGGAGGCCCCCACATTGGCGCGGCGGCTCGAGCACGTTGAGCGCCGCGGCCATGCCGGTCAAGCCGAAAAAAAGGGCTTCCTCCCGCAGGGCCGAAACATTGTTGATGACAGTCGTACGCAATGAACCCGTGCGCAGATAGCTGAGGATGGCGGCAAAGGGTTCTGGGTCGCGATCGATAAAGTAGGCACCGGTGGCATCACGGGTTGACGGGAGCCGACCGGCCAGAAGGGCCGTGAAGAAGCTGTCCTCTCCCGTCGCCTGTAGCGTGGCAGCAGTCGTCAAGAACACGCGACCGCCCACGTTCAGGTGCACCAAGTCCTGAGCACGCTCCGTGTCACCTGCAACAGCGCTGGACTGCGCTTGTCCCTCCTGAACCGTCTGAAGCGTCGTCATGGCTCCGCATTTCAGCCCCAAATATTAAAAAAAAAATGGCGCAGAGCTGTAGGGCCTTGATTCGACAAGTGCAAGGACAAGCGCGACGACAAGCGCGAGCGGCGCTCACTGGGGCTGGTGCAGAGCCAGCCGATCGAGAACGATGCAACAGACGCGCCTGAACGATACAGAGTTGATGTATATGATAACAGAGATGTTGCAGTTTTATTGGTCATCTATAGCCAGATTTATGAAGAAATTTGATAAGTTTATGTAGAGATACCAAGTTGGTCTTGAAGCACTACTCCCAAAGTCAGCACCTCCATTCATGTTCGGCGTCCCTACCCGAACGTCACCAATATGCAAAATTACTCTCTAAACTTTATTGTTATGTTGATAGGAACATGCCGAGCACAGTTGCCTAACCCTAACCCACTGCCTGACTCATGAGGTGGGTTTCTGGGGGTGGGGGAGCTGTTGTTCTTTGGGTGCAGCTGGTTCATGCATGCGGTCCCGGCTTGTGGGATTTCGGCAGCGGCATCGGGAAGAAAATGCGAGTCGCACTGCTCTCACCGAAACGGCAGCGGGTTGCACTGCTCTCACCGAAACGGCAGCGGCATTGGGAACAAAATGCGAGTCACATTGGTGGCTGTGCGCGATACTGTGTGTCATGGGACGTGAGTGAGACCATCACGCGAACATGGTGGTGTTCATTCATTTGGGGTGGGTTTTCTTTTCGTTTCGCATAAATATGGAGTGGGGAAAAACAAACAAAAGAACAAAGACAATGGAGAAGACGGAAATGTCAGATAAACCCCACAGGCCCAAGAGCTGCAAGCAGCCACGGAGGATGGCTCGTAAGGCTCGCCGCAAAGACTCCAACAAGGGGTACGATCGCCACCACGCTTATCAAGGACAAGAACATGCCAAAACGGCAAAGGGCAGCAATGGATTCTCGGTTGGCTGCGCTAAAGGTCGTTGACGAGTGTTCAAGGCCTCTCTTTCTTGTCGCGTGTGAGTTTGCGTTTTTGTTCTCGCGCTCGTGGCACACTGGCACGGCAATCGAATTCTTGTTTTCAGACTCTAACCACCGATTCAATGCATGGCGGGACGTGTTCCGATCACGCGAACCTGTTGACTGGGACGTGATTTGTGTGTGTGAGGGATGGATTTGTGCGGTGGTTGGTGGTTGTGGTGTTCATCTTCTTGTTTTTGGGTGGTTTTCGTTTCGTTTGCATAAACACACGCCAATATGGAGTGGGGAAAAACAAAAGAACAAAGACAATGGAGAAGACGGAAATGTCAGATAAACCCCACAGGCCCAAGAGCTGCAAGCAGCCACGGAGGATGGCTCGTAAGGCTCGCCGCAAAGACTCCAACAAGGGGTACGATCGCCACCACGCTTATCAAGGACAAGAACCTGCCAAAACGGCAAAGGGCAGCAAG
>NW_001865053.1:347247-348120 GCF_000002865.3 Monosiga brevicollis MX1
TGTGTGTGTGAGGGATGGATTTGTGCGGTGGTTGGTGGTTGTGGTGTTCATCTTCTTGTTTTTGGGTGGTTTTCGTTTCGTTTGCATAAACACACGCCAATATGGAGTGGGGAAAAACAAAAGAACAAAGACAATGGAGAAGACGGAAATGTCAGATAAACCCCACAGGCCCAAGAGCTGCAAGCAGCCACGGAGGATGGCTCGTAAGGCTCGCCGCAAAGACTCCAACAAGGGGTACGATCGCCACCACGCTTATCAAGGACAAGAACATGCCAAAACGGCAAAGGGCAGCAATGGATTCTCGGTTGGCTGCGCTAAAGGTCGTTGACGAGTGTTCAAGGCCTCTCTTTCTTGTCGCGTGTGAGTTTGCGTTTTTGTTCTCGCGCTCGTGGCACACTGGCACGGCAATCGAATTCTTGTTTTCAGACTCTAACCACCGATTCAATGCATGGCGGGACGTGTTCCGATCACGCGAACCTGTTGACTGGGACGTGATTTGTGTGTGTGAGGGATGGATTTGTGCGGTGGTTGGTGGTTGTGGTGTTCATCTTCTTGTTTTTGGGTGGTTTTCGTTTCGTTTGCATAAACACACGCCAATATGGAGTGGGGAAAAACAAAAGAACAAAGACAATGGAGAAGACGGAAATGTCAGATAAACCCCACAGGCCCAAGAGCTGCAAGCAGCCACGGAGGATGGCTCGTAAGGCTCGCCGCANAGACTCCAACAAGGGGTACGATCGCCACCACGCTTATCAAGGACAAGAACATGCCAAAACGGCAAAGGGCAGCAATGGATTCTCGGTTGGCTGCGCTAAAGGTCGTTGACGAGTGTTCAAGGCCTCTCTTTCTTGTCGCGTGTGAGTTTGCGTTTTT
>NW_001865053.1:349948-368791 GCF_000002865.3 Monosiga brevicollis MX1
CAAAGACAATGGAGAAGACGGAAATGTCAGATAAACCCCACAGGCCCAAGAGCTGCAAGCAGCCACGGAGGATGGCTCGTAAGGCTCGCCGCAAAGACTCCAACAAGGGGTACGATCGCCACCACGCTTATCAAGGACAAGAACATGCCAAAACGGCAAAGGGCAGCAATGGATTCTCGGTTGGCTGCGCTAAAGGTCGTTGACGAGTGTTCAAGGCCTCTCTTTCTTGTCGCGTGTGAGTTTGCGTTTTTGTTCTCGCGCTCGTGGCACACTGGCACGGCAATCGAATTCTTGTTTTCAGACTCTAACCACCGATTCAATGCATGGCGGGACGTGTTCCGATCACGCGAACCTGTTGACTGGGACGTGATTTGTGTGTGTGAGGGATGGATTTGTGCGGTGGTTGGTGGTTGTGGTGTTCATCTTCTTGTTTTTGGGTGGTTTTCGTTTCGTTTGCATAAACACACGCCAATATGGAGTGGGGAAAAACAAAAGAACAAAGACAATGGAGAAGACGGAAATGTCAGATAAACCCCACAGGCCCAAGAGCTGCAAGCAGCCACGGAGGATGGCTCGTAAGGCTCGCCGCAAAGACTCCAACAAGGGGTACGATCGCCACCACGCTTATCAAGGACAAGAACATGCCAAAACGGCAAAGGGCAGCAATGGATTCTCGGTTGGCTGCGCTAAAGGTCGTTGACGAGTGTTCAAGGCCTCTCTTTCTTGTCGCGTGTGAGTTTGCGTTTTTGTTCTCGCGCTCGTGGCACACTGGCACGGCAATCGAATTCTTGTTTTCAGACTCTAACCACTGATTCAATCAATGTATGGGAGCGGTGATTGTGTTTTTGCCATCTTGTCAGAGACCATCACGCGAACCTGTTGGCTGTGCGCGATACCGTGTGTGTGTGTGTGTGTGTGTGAGAGGGATGGATTTGTTGTTTTTGGGTGTGTGAGTGTGTGTGAGAGGGATGGATTGGTTGTTTTTGGGTGTGTGAGTGTGTGTGAGGGGACGTTATTTGTGTGTCATGTGTTCTGCACACCTCCCCCATGAGAAGAGACAACCAGTAGTGGCATTTTCTTTCTCAGACTATTCGCAAACATTAGCTCGATTGCAGATGCAGCGGATTGCGAAATCAATTCTGAGGAATTGGCCGATTTTATCGTGGAGAACCTTCATGAAGACATTGACGTGATTGAATTTGTCACGAGTGACGTCTATGTTGCGATGATGGAGGCGCAGATCGTCTCATCCTCTGAGACCTCTACGACCCACACAGGCCTCCTACGATCACTTGACGCCGCCTCCCTTGGGCCGGCACCACTTGCCGCTGTCGATGCCGGGCTGACTTCAGAGGCCATGACCCCCTCGGAAATAAAAAACAAAAGGAAAAATGATTCGGAAATGAACAGTTTTTCTTGGCTTCACAAGTGTCACGGCAAAACAGAAACATCAAAGCAAGCAGAACACCACACACCACCACCACCACCACCACTACCAAGGTCAATCACCTCCCGTGCCACTCGTTCTCACGCCGGATTCGAATAAGACCAGACACAAAATTCTACAAGCAGGATAGCATCTGACATAAATTTCCCGCGCTTTTTGATGGGCGATTTGTCGACAATAATTTTTCCTTTTGACCTTTTGCTCGTCGACCGCCAGAATTCACATTCATTCATACGAGAGAAGCCTTGCTTCCTGGCTCTACTGTCAGAGTGAAGAGTGAGTGAGGCCGATTTCGGTCGCTCGAGACCGAGATCAAAGCAGCAATAGCATTGAATTCCTCTGGCATTTCCCTCCAAACCTCACGCATGCTGTTCCGCTCACCGTGGCGTGCAATCACGCGAAGCGTTGCGAAGCGGTGTGCGTCGACGGCGTCAAACTTATCAAGCTCGCAAATCCGCTTCACGCGGGGAGCCCTGTGTAACGCCGCGCTTTCCTCCGTATTTCACACGGGCCTGCCTGACGGCGCCGTGAGCGCGGTCGACACGGACGTGGTGACCCGCTTTGGTGAACTGCGTGAAGAGGCCCGTCTGCTCAAGCGCGAAGAGGCCACCAAGTTTGCACACCTTGCGCGTAAGGGCCTGGCCATCTTAGAGTCGGCGCCCGAGCACAGCCGCTTCCATTTTCCCTTGCACCTTTGCTACTTGGACCTGCCATCGCCCGTCGCCAGCATCTTTGACCTGCTGCTGACCAAGGTCTTTCAAAAGTCACACGACACCCGCCTCGGCCCGCAGGCCAGTCAGAACAACCACAGCGGCTTTGCGCTTAGTGGACAATTGGGTGTGGGCAAATCGCACACGCTGCGCCTCGTCTCTACCCTTGCGCCGCTGCTGTTGGACAACGTCTTATCGGTCTATATGGACGCCCAGAACTTCGAGAGCGATAGCACACGACCAAAGCCCTGGCAGCTGCTTCGAGCTGCCATCATGGCTCACAGAATTGATGTCCCAATGCTTTACAACCCGCACAAGATTTTATCTGAGGCCGCAGCAGAGAGCGACAGCATCCGCGATCTGCTGAGTGTGTGTGAGGGCAATATCATGCCACTGTTTGTCCTCGACGAGCTCTCCCACGTGTACCGTGACCATCACACTTGGCACAACCTCTGCGCCATGGTGACCAGCTACTACACGTGCATCTTTGTGGATGACAGCACCTCGCGTCTGGATTCCATGGTCAAGCGCACGGACGACCACCTGCTCAAGAAGTGGTTTGATGGCACGATTCAGGAGAGCCTCAACGACACCAAGCTGCCCATCACGCGGCTGTTTCCCCTATCCGAAGCCCGTCAGTACGAGAAGTATTTTCAGCACCTCTTTCCTCTCCGCAATGTCAACATTAATGGCGTTCACCTCATTACAGGCGGCAAGCTCCGCGATGTGGCTGCCCTGCTGGATAAGGCCGCTGTTGACAACGTGGCCATTCCCACCCTTCCTTCCGTCGGCACGCCAGAACGATATGCGCTACAGGCTTTCGTTGCTGCACAGGGTACAATCAATGCCCTGAACAAGGACGGCCGCTTTGATCCCTTTCGCCTCGCCACCATTAACATTGCTGACGTTTACGGCTTGCTGGATCGCAGCTCCTTCGATTGCAGCGCTGCAGAGGTTGTGGCCGGCATGCTTGAGAACAAACTTCTGGCGCGCGCGCCAAAGGAGGTTGTCGAGAAGGATAATGAACTGATCATTAGCGCCGCACCGCATGAGGCATCCAACCTCACCTTTGGCTCACCAGCACACTACCTCTTCCTGACCCACGTTGTGCCGCACATTTTCATCTCGTACTCCGAGGAGGACTCAGATAAGGCCGCTGAGCTTCAAACGCAGCTGGAGCGGTATCAGCTCCGGGTCAGCACATACAAGGACCCGCGCATCGCGGCGAATATTCAGCGCCTCGGCTGGAAGGGCTGGATGCAGCATGAAGCCAAGGGCGTGGGTCAGGGCACCCAACACTTTTGCATTGTGATGCTAACCAGATCATATTTGGAGAAGCTGCAGGTGCCCACTTCTGGGTGTTCAGAGGAGGTCGATCACTTGAGGAAGACTGCGCAGGATGAATATGCAGGGTTGTCCGAGATTTACGGCAGCGCTTGCCGCAATCGTTTGCTGTTGCTTGCTTCTGACAGCTACGAGGATCTAAAAGCTGATTACAGTCTAATGACGTCGCCCGCTGCCCAGTGGTTCTGCAATATAGGTCCCGACAACAAGGCTGACAACCTCATTTTTACCAACAGTGAGCTAGGCTCGCTGATGGCCACCATCTTTTCACTCACAACCGCAGCCAAACCCCAATCATCATGATGTGATTTACAAGTTATTTGGCACACTCTATCGACTGTTTGCTGAGGGGCAAAGAGGTTTTAAGGGAGCATTCAACATGTTGAGACAAAGACAGCACACCCACACGCGACAAGAAGCGTCCAACAAGAAAGAGAGGTCTTGAACACTCGTCAACGACCGTTGTCACCGCCAACCGAGAACCCATTGCTGCCCTTTGCTGTTTTGGCATGGCGATCGTATTGGGATGAGTGTACAATGAGTTGTGAATTTCTGCTCGACTTAATGCTGCAATCATCACAGTAGATGTCGTGCGCTTATCAGCTCCTCCCTGAGCTAATGCCGCATAAATCCAATATCACGTCGCCATTACTCGCACACATACCTCGTATTGATTGATCAGTTCGGGCCCACCTATCGAAGAAAAAAGCTTAATAGTTGTTGTGTTACTGCAGAGGTTCGAGGTAGTTCATGTCGTATAAAACCAACTACGCGTCGTCATCAATTGCACATATGCCTACGTTGAGTTTTGCTTTTATTGGATCATTGACCTTTTTTTCTCCTTGGCTGGTAAGTGTTCCTTGCCCGCGCGCGTGTTCCTCTCTCTCTCTCTCTCTCTCTCTCTCTGTATCGGTTACTATGTTGCGCAGTGGAACGGCAGCGCCCTGTCGGGATCTGGACATGCCTCGGCCGTGGGGGAGGGACAGGGATGGCAGCTGCAAACCTCAACACGGTGCAACCATGACAAGATGGATGCTCACGTTGAATGTGTGATGGATGGGCCTTTGTAGTGAGTGTTGAGGGTTTGCGCTCTATTGACCGACGGCAATGCGGATCCGCAAGAGCGCCGATGTGATCATCGCCGGGGCCGGTATCATGGGCCTGCACACGGCCTTTCAGGTTAGCGAGGGGCCTTTGTTTTGTCTTGTTCGGTGGCTTGCTACTCCCTCCCTGCCTTGTGAGCCTGGACAATCCCCATTAAACGCCCGTGGGCCTCTTTGTTTTGATCTACTCGTGGGTAGCTCAAGCGCCGGGCTCCGGAGCTTGGCGTGCGCGTGCTGGAGCGGGCCCGTGCGGTGGGCCAAGGCTCCACGGGCTTTTCCAGCGCAGTGTTGCGCTGCCGTTATACTCTGCCCAGTATGGTGGATGTTGCTGCGGAGGGCCTCAAGATTCACAACAACTGGAGTGACTACCTGGAGCTGCCCCGGCCCCTGGCCAGTTTCACCCAGGTTTGTAGACGACAATCTGGCAAGGCACCCGCTCTCGTTCCTCCTTAGTTTGTATGCCAATTGTCTGTTGCATGCTGGGTGCTTGGGCTCATCTCAACCACGACTGCTTGCCCTCGGTCGGCAGCATCCGATCCTATGGGTGATGCCTGAGACGACTTATCAGCAGGATGTCCAGCGCCTCGCACGCCATGGCCTCAACACCACGGTTTACTACAGCGCGGATGAGGTGGGGGAGCGCTTCCCCGCCCTTGATTTCTCGCAGGACGAGCGAACCGGCGTGGTTCAGTACTTTGTGGAAGAGGATGGAGGCTACTTTGATCCCACGGCCGCGCTCACAGATCTCCTGACCGCCTGTCGCAACATTGGCGTGGAGGTCATGTTCAACACGGAGATTGAGCGCGTGCATGTGATGGACGACTCGACCATCGAGCTCGTCAAGCTCAGCACTGGAGATTCGGTGCCGTGCGGGGCCTTGGTCAACTGTACGGGTCCGTGGCACGACAAACTGAATGACATTGTGGGCTGGGATAACGACTGGGACATTCAACCTGCCCGCATCCAGGTCGTCCACAAGCCTCTAGTCAAGCAGGACCCAGCAGCTGAGGATATTCCCGCCGTTTGCGATGCCGTCAACGGCGTGTATTTTCGCCCTCATCTGCAGGGCGACCACATTATCATCTCCACGGTGCGCCCCCAGGATGAGGAGGAGCGTGTGGAGGAGCCCGATGACTTTAACACGGCGGCCGACCCCGAGGTGCGCCAGCGCTACCTCAGCAGCCTGCACGCTCGCATTCCCGGGTTGACACCTCGCGGCACGGTGGCGGGCTATTCGGCACTCTACACGGTCAATTACGCCGACAGCCACCCCGTGGTCGGTCGGGTCCACCCTTTCACCAATTACCTTGTGGCCAACGGTTTTACCGGACACGGCTTTAAGTTGAGCCCTGTCGTGGGCGCTGCCCTGGCCCAGGCCATTACCGGTTCCACCACTCGCCACTTTGACACGCGCACCGACTGGGCATTCCTGAGTCCCAACCGCAACCCGATTACTGCACATCGCCAGGGCGTCCTGTCGTGACAGCCCCGCTGCCTTGGATTTAAATCTTTTTTTTTGGACACCAAGAAGAGCCATGCGGTCTGCGTCAATTGATAGAATAATATGATTATGTGAAGCAAAACTGAGGGGCACCCAATATGTCTGTACTTGAAGGCAACAAGGAGTGTCCGCAGACGCCAAGGCACAGGGCAAAACGGAAGGCATACACGGCAGCGGACATGAAGCGCAAAGTCAAGACGGGGTCGATAGGGCGTGTCGCGCAGCGTGCACGGCCTGTTGTACGGCTTGAGACCAAGTAGGTGCGTCGAGGGGACTGTCGGTGTTTGAGCGTGCCTCCTGATGGAGCAGATTGTCCATGAGGTGGGTTAAAAAGTGAGCCGAGCCATGTTCTTGGCCGCCAATGTGTAGCGCGCGGTGTTCCGCCGGTACATTATCCTCTCGAGCTGCCACGGAAACAAACGGCAAGCCTTGATCCCCAAAGCGGCCCATGGGTCCGTCATTGCTGTGTGGACTGTCACCCAGGGCCACGGCACGGTCAAGGGCGATCGGTATGTCCTTGAAGTAGGCGTCGGGCAAGTGGTCCACGATGGTGGCCGCATCGGTGCGCCGAAACCAGTCAATGACCACGGCCTTGTCCAGGCCACGACGATAGATCCAAACGCTGTTGGGGGCGAAGGATTGTTCCAGACCATGCTCTGCAAGAAAGGGCTCAAGTTCGGCAAAATATCTCGGAGCGATGGATTCATGAAAGCCCATGGTGACGACATTGGTCACCTCACGAAGCAGCGCTGGGTCCTGTGTCAGGTCGGATTGTTGGTTGGTTGCTTCGGTACTTCCGGCGGCACCTTCACCCTGGCATCGGCGGAGGGCCACAAGGGGCTGGGCCGCGGAAATGTAACGTTCGTTGGTAGCGTGCATAATGCCACCGGGCGTTGTGAGCAAGTCGGTCGTGACGCGAGCGGCGATCTGAGCAGCATCGTGCTGGCAATCGGCCAGGAAGCGGCGGATGGGTTCGTGGTACTTGTCTGACAGCCGCTCGATCAGCTCGGGGTGATGGCAAAACTCTTGAAACTGGGCAATGTGAAGCTTGGCGAGCTGAGGCAGAAGGGCCTGGTGATCCTCGAGCGTGATGCTGGTGGTCGGCTGCAAGGCAGTGGCACGATAACTGGACATGGCTACGGGAGCCCCGGCGGCGTCGCTCGTAAAGAGGAGCGCCCCTGAACCCATGGCCAGCCAGACTTGTCGACGCCGCCGCGCCTCGAGTGGAATATGTTGCCAAAACTAGCACCCAAGGGTTGGTCAAGGCATGCGCTCGATGGTGCTGGGGTCGACATCAGCAGAGACTGACCTGTGTGACGCTGCGAAGGTTAGCGGTGGTAATAATCACGAGGCGGCCTCCCAGCTCGAGCCACTGGCAAATGGGGCCCCAGCATGGACTCTCGTCCAGGCCCGGGTAGAGCCCGGAAGGCGGTCGCTCCACCACTGTCCCATCCATATCTGCAAAAATGGTGTATGGAAAGCGGAACCTCGGCTGTGACTCGCCATGCGCGTGTTGCGGCGCCGACACGACCTCCGCCGACCCGTCTTCCGGTGGCGCCATCTTGTCGCGTGTGTGTGTGTGCGTGTTGAAAGGCTGTCTTTGGTCAGTACTGCCTCTTCGTCCCAGCCCCAAGGCCCCCACACAACCCAAGCAGCCGCAAATACTCCACCGCCACCACCACCACCACCCTCTCTCGACGTCTTCACCAGTCCAACAGCCAGCTCCCTCCCCCCACACACACACCACGGCAAAAATCAAGAGAGTTGAATTGGTTGATAAGTCCACACACACACACACGCCTCTCTCTCTCTCTCTTTCTGACAATCGATCATCACTCACACACATCAGAGACGTTGGCGTTGATTTGTTTGTGTTTTACACACACACACACACACACACACACACACACACACACACACACACACACACACACACACACACACACACACACACACACACACACACACACACACACACACACACACACACACACACACACACACACACACACACACACACACACACACACACACACACACAGGTGCACACTGGCGGGGGCTGGTTTGGGTTTGTCTTTGCGCCTTGTGGTGGCTGCGATAGGGACTGGGCATGGATGGCTGACAGTTGGTGGTGCTGGCTTTAGGTGACCTTGACGTCAAGGAACACGATGGTGTCAAACAGGAGCTGCCTCCGCGTGGTGGCGCTGATTCTTGGCCTGGCAATGGCAGTGGTGGCGCAGCAGGTGTGTCCGTTCCCTGCCTGAATATCCATCCCGCGCCTGACTCACATTCATGCTTCACACGTCAATCGCTTGCCCTCTTCCATCGTCAGACGGCTCGCCTCGACAATGGCTACGATCCCAACCCCAACCCGCAGGTGGGCACTAGGCATCCCCGATCTCCCGACATCTGCCCGGCTTGCGCGGGTCCTCACCTCGCTCGCGTGGCCAGGCGGTGGTGTTGGATGCACGCAAGCAGGCGCGCTTTACCGTGCTGACCTCGGCCGTGATCCGTATGGAATTCAGCCGTGCTGGCCAGTTTGTGGACGTGCCCTCGTACAGCTTTGTCAACAGGTACAAGCGTGTCATGCTGTCACTGCCCGCCCGAACCGCTAGCGCCCTCAAGACACGGCGCATCGCCCCCCTATAGAAACTTGCCCCGGCCCTCCTTTACTGCCAATGTATCTACGGATATCGTGACCATTGAAACAGCCGATCTCCTCGTCACCTACAAGCCATCATCGCAGGTCTTGCTTCCCTCCAACTGGATGCATCGGTGCACACCTCGAGCCAGTTCTTGCGAGAAGATACTGATCACGACTTTCTTGCCATTTCTTTCCCTTTGGGGTCTCAGGCCAGGAGCAACGACTGTGGCACCGTCTATCCTGGGCACGATGCTGTATGTCTCTCTGACACCGCCAACTAACCACTCTTGCCCGCTGTTTTTGATGGCATCCTCCTGCTCTTGTCCCCCTGCACGCTCGGTGTGGACACCCGCCCTTCACACGCCGTGCCAAATGCATGTCCATCCCAGAACTGCGGCGACATTTGTGGCAACCATCGAACAGCTACTCAACCGTATAACATTTCCTCACAAGATGCCTGCTGTGCTGCCTGTAACCTCGATCCCACTTGCAATGTTTGGGTCTGGACCGGCGCCGACTGCTACACACTGCGTGATGTGAGCATCGCCCGCTGCCTATTGCTTGCCCATTCCCATGACACATAAGCCAACACCCACTTCTCTCTCACTCACTGCCATATTTCTCGCTCCTCCTTGGCGCTGGCCGTAGGCATTGGCGCCCGTCGCTCGGAGTGACCGGACAGTCGGCGGCACCTTCTCTGGTGGATTCACAGATGAGACGTTGAGCATTCGCGTTAAATCAACTGGCGTGTCCTGGGTGCCATCGATGCTCCCCACTGGCAACCTGCTTGGCACAAGTGAGCTGGCGCGTTGCATTCCCCCATCTCGGTATTGCTTGCTTGCTGCGCATTGGACGCTTCATGCCAACAACATTGCTCTTGCTCCCTGCAGTCTACTCGCTCGACGGAGTTACGGGCGCAACCAACATCAACTGCAGCTCCAGTGGCCAAGCTACATCCAATGGCGACTGCACCCTTGCCCCCATCTCTCGCGATGGCTGGGCCCTCTATGATGACTCGGGCAACTGGGTCATCAACGCCTCCACCGCCTGGCTACACTCGCCCCCACCCAATCACCAAGACCTGTACTTCTTTGGTCACGGGTTTGTTGATGATGCCACCCACCCCACTGCCTTTGCGCCGCCATCCACCCGCGCATCTGGGGTCAATGAACAACGGGGTACACTCACCACAATCAACACGAATGATGTGCGTCCTTAGCCGCGATTATCGTCGTGCCGTCAAAGATTTTACCAAGGTGGCCGGGGGCGTGCCCAGCTTCCCACGCTTCGTCTTGGGCGTCTGGTGGTCACGCTACTGGCCATACACCGCTGAAGATTTGATGGAGATTGCTGAAGGCTACAAGTCCCGAAGCATCCCATTGGATATCCTGGTGTCTGGTCTGTCGGTTGACCTGATGCCCACGCCATCGCGCCTGGTTTTAAATAGCCAAGATTGCGCTCATCTTCACGCGTGCACCTAGACATGGCCTGGCACTTTCACAACGAATCCAAAATCGATTGGGGTGGCTATCAATGGTCCCCATCGCTGTTTCCAGAGCCGGATAACTTTCTGGCCAGCCTCAACGCAAACAACCTGCATACCGTGCTTAACCTGCACCTGAATGCCGTCCAAGCCGGCGTAGCTCCCAGGTCTGCTGTCGCCCGCAAGGTTGCAAGCGTGTTTGGTAGCCGTGCTGTTTGTCATGCCGCATCTTGCTCATTCGTTGTGCTTGCCCCGGGGGCCGACTGGAGCAGCTACCATGCCTTTGCCGAGGCCCTTGGCATTGATCCGAGCCTGGGCTTTGATATCCCATCGGCCAATTTGTCCTACCCCTACAACCAGAGGTAGGCTTGAGAAAGACTCAAAACGCTCTGCTTGCGCCTTGAACTGTCATCTTATCTCACGTGCTGTGCTACTGCCATGTCAAGTGTGGCCGATCTGTTGAAGCAAGATCCCACTTTTGCTCGAGCTTACCTAGACATTGCGCTCGACGATGTCGGTCAGTGATAGGGGGATGATAAACGTGGGCGAAAACGTCATACAAGGCTCGGCGTGGCTGATCAGGTGCCCCGTTTTCGCTACATGCACCTGATATATGCTAGGCATGGGCTGGTGGTGGCTTGATGATGTGCCCTCTTGGACCGCTCGCTTACTATACGAGCACTCGGTCGGCCGCGTTCAAGGGGTCAGTCCAGCGCCCCAGGGAGAATATTGACCACACAGACAACAGCACACGCACTTTGAACCCACCCTCTCACGTGTATTCTCGTGTGGCATCTCATACAGACAGCCAAGGGCTTGGCTTTCTCACGTTGGGGCGGCTTGGGCTCCCACCGCTACCCGATCGGCTTTAGCGGCGATGTCTACATTGCATGGTCCTCCTTGGCCTTTCAGACAGCCTTCACGGTTGCTTGTATGTACAGCCAGGGCTGGTTGACAGCTTGGTTTCTTGCATCCGTCCGCCATGGTGCTCACTCACTGCACGTTGCTCCGCACGCCACATAGCCTCGAACGTCCTCTTTTGGTGGTCCCATGGTACGGGATTGCCACATCTCACTGATACACAAACACAACGCTGAACACCGCTTAGATATCGGGGACTCACCATACGCCCCATCCCATCGTGCCACCCTGTAGACATTGGCGGGCATCGCTCTCACCACGATGAACAAGCTTATGATGGCGAGCTGTATCTGCGGTCCGTGCAGTTGGGCGCGCTAATGCCTTTGGGCTTTGTGCATCTACTCAGAGAGTGCCCCCTTTCACTTTGCTTTATGCCTGCTGCATTGCATGCGGACATGCAGCTGGCTGCAATGGGGCTCTTACGCACCAATCTTGCGAACACATCCTCAGCCGGATCCACGCGTGGAGCGTCGTCCATGGGGCTGGCCCATTCCATTGAACGACTACATGGCCGATGCCATGCGACTGCGCGCCCGCCACGTGCCCCTGCTGTACACTGCCCTGCAAGACTTTACATACACTGGCGGTCGGTGATCTCGTGCATGTTTATTTTCGGAGCTCTACATGGACGCCTTCTGACCGCGCTCCGCCCACTGACCCGTGGGCCTCCGGCTGTGCAACACAGTGTCACCCCTGCACGGTGTTTACTTTGATTATCCGGAGGAAGATGGGGCCTATCTCTTCAACGACACCTTTGTCTTCTGTGATCACTTGTTTGTCGCCCCGGTGACGGCACCCGTGGTAGGCCCCGCCATTCGTGCCGGCGTTACCCACAACACAATGCCTGGCCTGGCAGGGAGCGACTTGATAATGTTGAATCAACATGCGATACTGGCAGGAGAATGCGACACAACTGGCCTCGCGATCTTTTTGGCTACCACCGGGCACATGGATTGACCTGGTGAATCAGACGATTGTACAGGGTGGCCGTGTTCGGAACACGGTGCGTCACCTTGGCCTCCCACAACTCGATGATGCCTCAGTGCATGCTCATGCGCTTTTGCTTTTGCTCTTGCTTTTCCTCTATGTTCCGTGGGATGACGAATGGACATGGGGCGCCTTTTGGTTGCGATGGTCCGGTGTTAGAAATACACCATGTTTGAGACGCCGGCGTTTGTGCGCGCTGGGTCTGTCCTACCAATGGGACCCACGGTCACACCCGGTACGGACGGGAATGAAAAGACTTTCCGGCTTGCGATGGATGCGAGGGCGGGAATTTATACTAGAGGCATGAATCAGCCGGTCAGCTCATGCAGTCGATGCTCCGATGTAGAGAATGCCTGGGGCTATGCCCTGGACCCCCCCGCTTCGTTGCACTGGCACATCTATGCCTATAATTCAACGCGAGGTGCGCATAGAGATGTGGATTAGGCTGGTGGACCTTCTCCTGCATCGTCGCTGGACCTTTGAACTCACGCGGCGTAACTGTGCATGTGTGCTTTGTAGGCCAGGGTCGCGTGATTGACGAAAAGCAGGGGGGCTTGAACATGACCTATTCACGCTCAGGCAACACGTTTACAGTGCGTGCAATGCTTGGTTTTCTGCACCCTGTGCCCACGCTGCAAGGCCGGTCTGCCTCACACTGGTCACGCGCCAGCTGGAGGTTACGCAGAGCACCGCCGCCACCTGGGAGCACGTGTTTACTTTTCCACAGGCGATGCCCATCGGTACGACCGTGTCAGTGATCGGAGCTCTCAACGCGAAGCAGCTCATGGCGACTTTTGATGTGGTGGACAGCGCATGCATCCAGCAATGTGCAAATCCAAGAGTATGATGCTGCGGCATTGACGGCGCGCGCGGTTATCATCTGCTCGTCCTATGCCTGCAATGCCACGGTGGCTTTCAACGCGACTCAAGACTTTGAGCTGCTTGCCTCGACGCCGTTTGTTTGTGCGTGTCGTCACAACATGCTGTGCTGTCGATGGCGGCGAACGCTCGACTCTGACCGCCTTGCTCTCACTTCTTCCTGCGATATGGCCTTGATACAGCGCTGCGCAAACGCGCACACGTCATCAAGCAGACGGTCGATTATCAGGAGACGCAGCCAGCCCAGGTACAAGCACACGTGCCCTTTTCTCGGCAATGCTCCGCCTACACTTGACGTAGGCGCCCCGTGCTCTCCACAGGAAGCGACGCAGCTGTATGCCCTGGTCAACAGCATTGCCCGCATCAATGCGCGCCCCACCTCGGAAGTGGTGACACAGGAACTGCAGGTACGAGGCGTTCGCGGCACGCTGATAATAAAGGGGTTTAAGGCAAAGAACCGGGGGAAACATATATTTTGCTCACATTGTAGATTGGCCCTACACATAGATGTTCCGTCAACGCATTGGAGACGCGCTGTACCTCTTGAATGCTTCGTCCAAGCTCACATCAGAGCTGAAAGCGCAACTAGTTGCGTGGCTGGCGCCATAGGCCAGGCACCGAAAAGAGGTTGGCAAGATGTGCTTCTGCAAATTTACAGTCTTGCACGAGGTTGTAAGTTCAGGGGATGCTGCCGAGCACAATGGTTGGCCAGCTCGTTTTGACAGTGCCGATTTTTGTCAATTAATTGTCCATGTCTGCGCGGCGCTGAGCAGCATATCCTGAGACCATAAGGGGATGCCGAGTTCTTTTGCGGTTGTTCGATCCTCGGGCGTGTTGTAACCCCAATCGACCAGAACGCACTCGACGTTGGGCAAGGCCGCCCTGTGGCACCAGTTGGCCCAACATGAGATGCCGTTGCTGAGTGTGAGCAATGACAAGATCTCGAACTGCCACACTGGAGTGACGTGCACGCGTGTACACACCTCACATCCTGCAGGGTGGCCAGACGATCCTCAATAAACAGAACGTTGTTGGTTGCATGGCGTTTCATAAGCTGGGCCAAGACCTGCGCCTGGGCACATTTAAAAGGGGTTGAACCAGCGATCCAATGTTGCGGCGTGAACAGCGATGGTGTACACATTATGTACGGGAATATGTGTGAGGGTGCCTCTGTGCCTGTCTCTCTGTCTGTGTGCGTGCGTGTGTTTGTGTGTGTGTCATTTTGTTAATTTGGGCTAGAAGCTCCAAACCTTGGGAGGAGAGCCGAGGCCATAAACGTTGTCGGCAGCAATCGGCACGTTGAAGTCTTGCAAAAGTTCCAAAGCAAACTCAGCAGCCTTGGTAGTAATGACATAAACTTGCTGTCAACAAAACAAGGAAGTGGAGTGGGGAGGCTGAGCAATGGCTAGTGCTGACACCTGTGCACCAAGGCAATAGAGAGAGGGAGAGAGAGAGAGAGAGAGAGAGAGAGAGAGAGAGAGAGAGAGAGAGAGAGAGAGAGCAAATGCTCGCACCTCCTGAGTTGGCGCTGCTTGGGTGCGTTCTAAGACGCAACGCATAGCCGAGGCTGCCTGAGGAACAAGCCAAGTGGTGAGCTTGAGTGGGAGCACTGCCGTGGACGTGGACGGCCCAGACCTTGTCGTAGGATTTGTGCAAGTCCAGCCAATGACGTCGGCTCTGGTCGAGCAGGCGAAGACGCTCGTTGTGAAAGGCAGCCTTGACTTGATCGACCGTGACGGCCCGGCGCGTCAAAAGGTCAGCTATTCGAGCCAAAAAAAAAAAAAAAAAAAAAAAAAAAAAAAAAATGAGCTGGCGCAGGCGCTATCCAGTCCTGGTTGATTGGCAGTTGGTGTGGGCACCATGCACAAGCGTAGCAGTGCTGCGGCGTGGAGAGCAAAAGGAGGCAAGCTACCTTTGATGCGGGGGTGGAAGTCGGTCAACAAGGTGTCGATGGGCACGCCATCGTGCAAGGCTAGGGTCATCAACACGGCTTCCCAGCCCGTCTCCAAGATGGGTCGAACCTGTGGGGCGAGGGAGCGGGACGCGGTTCGACATGAATGAACCAGCGGTTGATGTGCACAGTGTGGTCAGTCTTCCAAACTGGCCAGGGTTGGAAACGCTGACCTGCTCAAAGGCGGCGATAATGCGGTCTCCCGCAGCCCCTTGGACGCTGGCATCGGGGAGCTGGAACAACTGCAGGAGCGGAAGGCGTGAGAGCGTGAGAGCACGAGAGCACGAGAGCACGAGAGCACGAGAGCACGAGAGCACGAGCACGGAGGGCGGCTGGTGCTCAGGCTGACAGCGACAACATCCAACCTGCTGAGCCGCCAAGAGTCCAGTGGCCCCCGTCTCTCGGGCCGAGTCGCAAATTACACCATCGAAATCAAAGCACCAGAGACGAGGGGGCTCATCCCGATGCTGGGACGCAGCGGCTGGTGCCTGGGGCTCGGATGCTTGGGCCATGTTGTCCCAGCGCAAAGGTGGGCGGGATGCACGTGCTAATAATGACCCTTGGGTGACAGCAGTCCACGAACCGAGAACGCGACGGAAGCGATTTCCCCCCTCCTACAAGTTCACAGGACGCTTGATGCCGTCGTCCAGGTTGATGGCAGAAAGGGGCAAAAGCAGAGAAACGCCATCAGTCATCACCCGGCGACCCATCATCACCCTTTGCATCTGTTGTTGTACTTTTTGACTCGAACAATCGACGCAGCCCGCGAAAAGGGGGCTGTGGCTCGACCCCAAACGCTCACACATCCGACCATCGCATCAGTCATGGCTTCCCCCTTCCGGTCGCTGCGTGATGGCCGCGATTGCGATGGCACTAACCCCGACCTGATCCCCTTTGGATCGCTCTGCCGCCGGAGTTGGCTCACACCTCTTTGCAGGAGACTTTCAGGGAATGCAACCGCGTAATGTCAGACGACGACAACTCCACAATCTTCTTCATAAACACGCGTTCATGTGCCATTGAAAACTACATAAACTCTACATTTATCTACGATGAGTCTGTGTTGTCCGCAGTTTGATCAGCACTTCTTGCTCATGTTGAAGAGAACAAAAAAAGAGAGAGAGACACGTTCTGCGTTCTTCGCGCCTCCTGCTAGACGTGATGGCTGCGCTGGATGATGGCTTTGGGGATCGTTTGGGAGCCCTCGTCGACGCTGTTACGCCTCTGCGCTGGTGTGCTCGCGTCTTGGTGTGGACAGTTTTGCGTGTGACTGAGCTTCATGACGCGTTGGCGATAGCAATCACCATCGATCCCGAGTGGAAAGTTGACCATGCACAGCCGTCAGATGTTGGAATTCCTCCAGCCATGATTGCTTGACGCGGAGGAATCGGAATCCTTTTGTGACTCTGCACGGAGGAACCAAGGAGTAGGAGTCATCTCACCTCGCCAAAAGAAGGTTTAATCATGTCTAAGTCAATTCATTCACGTAACAAAAGCAAGCACACAGATTCTGAACTAAGCGAAAGAGGAAGGCTGTGACACCAGCACGGCAGGGATCGCCGCGCCCATATCACAATAGCAGGGAAATAAATCTAACATGGATGGAAATACCAAGCAAAGGACGGGCAGCAGCAGGGCTATGGCAAATAGTTGCCATAGCGTGGTCGCAGACCGCAAGCCAAAAGGGAAAAAAAGGAAAACAGGCAAAGAAAAGGCAAGGCAAAGAGGTAAACGCAGCGAAGCAAGCATGCTCTCACGGAGCGCACCATGATCCTCGCCAGTGAGCGCCTCGGGTTGCTCACTCAACGCACACGCATGCGCACAAACCACTAAACGCAAATAATTTGGAGCAACTCAAAAAAAAAAAAAAAAGGCGGTTGCTTAAGCCAAGGCACAAATGTGGCGAGTCTGCACAGCAGAGCGCCGCCCATTCAACCCATGGCAAGTCAACATGATAACTATGGCCATCAAACTGAAGAAGGAAGACAAAGGTGTTTAATACAAAGGCGCTTGAGGCATGATTCATGGCCAAAGAGGCTAAGAAAAACGCCACGAGCCATGTGGTCATATGGAGCGAGATCTGCTGCTTAGGCCAAGGTGAGGCGTTGTTGATTGTAAGCGGCAAGAGTGGAGATCAGAGTATTCAAGGCATCGTAGGTCTGCGTGTTGATCTTGCCCGACTGCTGCTGCTGTTGTTGCCCAGTGTTGATGAGGAAAGTGCTGTCCAAGCTGTTGTTGGAAGCAGAGGGGCGACTGCCAGAGGTGGGGAAGGGCAGGGGGGAAGCGGACGCTGCCGAGCCAAGGTTGGGAGTCAGGCTACTGATGAGCTCCTGTAGCGTCTGGGCAGTGCTGTTGCTGTCGTCGGCCCTGGAAAGGTCTTCATTGGGATTGGCGTCGAAGCGAACAATGCTGCTACCATTTTTTGGCTCCATGGTGCAATTCATCGCGGCCGGTCGGGTGGGCAATTGCTGTTGTCCAGAGACTGCGGTTGCCGCATTGGACGACGCTTGGGAGGCTGCACCTTCTGAGAGGCTGAGATCGGGTGATTCGCCGGCCATGTTGAGCCAACAGGCGCGTGAAGCAGCGTTCCAGGGGTCAAGGCCCTCATCCGAGCCCGATCCTGTGTTGAACAGCTCCGCCAGGTCATCGGGGATGCCGGTACTGGTGTTGGCCGGGAGTTGCTGGGCAATCTCCTGGATGACGGCGTCCAGATCGTCCGAAACCACGGCGTCGGTATCAATGGATGAGGTAGGTGGGAGTGTAGACGGAGGGTTGAGGTTGGGTAACAGCAGTGTGGAAGGTACCGAGGCCATTGGGCGCTGCGTTTGCAGCTGAGCCAGGGGCTGCTCTGAAGGGCCACGGCGTTGCTGCAGCAGCTGCTGCTGTTGCTGCTGCTGTTGTTGTTGTTGTTGCGGTAGTTGTTGGTACTGTTGAGGGAGGAGGTGCGGCGGCAATTGGACTTGGGGCAAGGGCGAGGCAGAGGAGCCGGCATTGAGAATCGAGGCAAGGTTGAAATTGGGCTTGGCGCCGTGCTCCATGCTAGCCACATAGCCGCGAAGGGTATTGAGCGCGGACAGGGTATTGTTGGGGTGGCCAGCGCGTTGCAAAGCAGCAACTCGGGCGGGGGACCAGAGCTCGTGGCTCGCAGAAGCCGCCTTGCGCGCGCGCTGGTGCTGACGAGCGCATTGCTTGCAGTGTTCGAGGCTGGCGGGAAGTTCGGCCTCGGGCACTTTGTGGTAACGGCGGAGATGCTGGCGCATGTGATCGGCACGGTAGCAGGATTTGGTGCACCCGGCCATGAAGCAGCTGTAGGGGTGCGCATCAGCGGGCCAATGGATGCGTTCGTGACGACGAAGCTGAGAGTGGGTGCGGAAGCTGGAGTGACACTCGCTGCACACAAGGTTGGTGTCCTTGCCCATCGCGTCGGTGGTGCTTGCACGGCAATCAAGAGGCTGAAAGGGTATCGTGTCTCGCCAATGCCTGCGGCAAGAGCAAGATCTTGATGGCCCTGCGCGCGGCGTACTCGTGCAGTCTGAAGCACTAGTCAAGCATGGGAACAGTGGTGGAAGAATCTTAACGTGGGGGCACCATCCAAGATTCAAGGGCAGCCAGCCAGCACGGAAGAAAGAGTAAGGGGAGAGAGAGAGAGGGAGACGAATGGATCGAAAACAGGGTTGAGAGGTCGAGGAAAAAAATGCCAGTGCCACGGAAACGCTGACCCCACAACCACATCGCCAACAACAACAACAACAACCACGCCATGCATCATCAGTCATCGGCGTCTTTTTTTTTTTTTTTTTTTTTGGGGGGGGGGGGGGGGGGGGGGAAAAAAAAGCCCCCCCCCAAAAAGCCGGGCCTTAAACCCCCAAAAGC
>NW_001865053.1:368841-405931 GCF_000002865.3 Monosiga brevicollis MX1
TTTTTTGGGGGGGGGGGGGGGGGGGAAGAGAGGCGCCTGCCCAAAGAGCCGGGCCATGAACCACCAAGACGCTTGAAGATCTTTTTAACCGGGTGGTTGTTGGAGCACATAATGATGATGATGCGCTTGGTTGATGACGGTAGTGGGGATGCCATTTGTGCGTGCGGGGATGACTTGAAGAGTGTGAACCATTGGTGTGGTGGTCTCCCCAACACGAGTGTGACGTTCGTGCTGCATCCCGCGTTCCCCCAAGCTCCGGCCTTGGGGAAGTTTCACATGACATCGGGAGTGTGGGACTGGTGCTGAGGCGGGTGTGTGATCTTAGAGGTGATTTTAGTGTTGAGATGAAGCATGAGTGTGGACGCGGGTGTGGGTTTAGAAGAAGGCTGACGCTCGCCCTGAGCGACTTCTGCGATAGTGATGCCAAGCGAGTGCATGTGTGGGAAACTCGAGGACGCGCGATCAAACCTCTGCACTACACGCAGAAACCTAGCTAACTAGCTGGAAGAATTTGTGCAGCCAGGGCAAACCTCTCCAATCTTGCCTTAAATTCACACATGTCTCTGGTTTGCGTTGCGCCACAGCCCAACCCTCTCAAGCTGATTTGATGAGGGCCTCGAATCGTTTGCAATAATCCCACAGCCCTATCGTTGACCACGAAATGAGGATGCTTTCCGCGCTTGGGGTGGAATCGTGTGACATTCCGAGCAATCTTATGGCTGAACCTTTACCGACTTGGCATGGGGGTAGATGTTGTGTGGACGATTTCAGACTTGGCAGGTGTAAGATGATTTAAGATACACGTTTGACAAGGATGCTCCCAAACGACAGGGATGAAAATTGATGGGTCTTAAGCGTGAGAGGGCTCGTGCGTTGAGTACGAAATAATGGGTCTGATGCTTGGCACCCAAGACGCTAGGATGAGCAGGATGCTAAAACTGCTGCTGCATCCGAAGAAAAATGGCGATACACAACGGGCATGAATGCGCCAGCATCCGCCGCAAAACCATTCTCCGTCTTGTCATGCGCACGAGCGGAGAGTAGGTTTGAGAGCCTGAGCAGATGCAACCCACAGACATCACTCACGCCGATTTCAGGAAGGTAGTGGGGTGAGTTTGCTGGACCAGGCGTGCCGGACGGAGCGTTTGTGTCGAGTCCCCAAACACTCGTATTAACATGACATTGTAATGAGTCACTGCGTAAGATTTGGTTCGGACCGGTGCTCCAGTCAAGTTCGATGGAAAGATGGTGCGGACAATGCGGCTGTGCAGGGGAGGGCTCTGTCCCAAGCCCCTTTGCCTGGAGTTACATGGCTCTTGATGCCGCTTTTCATGCGAAAAGGAAGGGGAGAGTTTGCAGTTCCCACTAAAAGGCCTCATTTGTGGGCAAACGGGGTCGGTTTTTTCTGCACGTGGTATGGCCGGACAACATGAATGAATCAGCTGCTGTTGGTATCGAGCACCGAAAGTCGCCTTGATCAACATGTCCACGTCCTTACGTCAGGTCATGACAATGTCAGACGAAAGACCTTCCCCATAACGATCGAAGAAGGAGAAGAAGTCGAAGAATGTAAGAAAAACCGGCAAGACAGGTTGGGGGATCAAGTATGGAAATCCCATGCCTTCCGGGGAATTGATTTGGGTGACATTCCACGGTACCGATACTCGGAAACAAAAGACTGTTCGTCACGGTTCCTTCAAAGCATCCTCTTAACCTCGTGGAGGTTTTGATCCCTGACGCCATCCATCATGTCCAACGTAGCTTGCATCCCCTTCTTAAACCGTTGCCATGTACAGCATTCGTAGTGGAACCAATGACGTTGCGAAGTTGGACGAACGATACCCCCATTTCAATCATGGCATGCTGTTGCAGCCAAACCCCCAACCCGTAAGAAAATCACAAAAGTCACACAAAAGCGCCTACGCTGTATGTGGATGTAGGTAGCTCTTGTTGTGTGTGATTGGCGTCTTAAACCCATATGCTGCTGCCCAAAGGGAATGGTAAGCCAAAATTCAAAATTCAATTCTCTTGATTGCGCCCCAGTTCCTGATAACTGCAGCCTGTGACAGATTTCATCAACGATCATACCTCTCTCTCTGTGAAGCCTTCTTCCTGCTGCTGCTGCTCTGCTCTCTCTCTCTCTCTCTCTCTCTCTTGTCGCGCTGACGTCGATCAATCACACATGGACTTTGCTCTGGCCGAATGGTCATTTTACAGCTCCGGCGATTAGACAGACCCACTACCTCCAACCCACCCTCTTCCTCATGCCCATGGACGTTTCGTCTGAAACCTGAAGAAGACGAGCGCCAACTCAAAGTTGCCCCCCCTTTTTTTCTGCTCTGAGACAGTGTAAAACCACCACCTACCAAGTCTTGAACGGCCCGCCCTGCCCTGCCCTGTTCTGTTCCAGTTCAATCCTGTTGGCAACGACCGCACACTCGGCATTTTACTGCCGGCTTTCCGTCGACAACTTCCGTCTGCGCACGCTTTTGCGCTTTTGCTCAGACCCGGCACCATGCATAACAAGGCTGGCTTTGAGTGCACGCAGTGCAGCTCCATCTTCCGGACTCACTCGCAGCTCCGCCGCCATGAGCGCATCCATTGGCCTGCCGATGCCCATCCCTTCCGCTGCGTCCTCGACCAATGCACCAAATCTTGCTATCGCGCCGACCACATGCGTCAGCACCTCCGTCGCTTTCACAAAGTCACGACCGACCGCCTGCCCCAAGTCCTGGAGAGCTGCAAGCACGAAAACCGCATCGCTTCCCCCTCCTCCATCACCTCCAGCCCCCGTCACAGCCCCGTCATCAATCGCCACCAGCCGCGTGCCACAACCGTCCAGCTCCAGCTCCAGGCTCCAGTAACGACCACCCCTGCCATTGGCAACGTTGTCGGCCAACCCCCTGCTGTGGAGGCTACCCTCACGGCCCCAGCGCCCCTGGCGCCCCTGGACGACCTGGTGCGCGAGATTGCGGCGCAGCTGCACACGGGATCTGAATCTCTCCTTGGCTCGGATTTTGAAAGCGCCAGCTCCCTCGACGACATTGACGTCCACACCCTGCTCACCGCCTCGGAGGAGACGCTCGGAGCCGGCTTTGCCAGCCTGGCCTCGTCTGCCACTCCTCCCGCCCTCCCTACCGGCAACGCCTGGTCGCACATTGACGATGTCTGGTCCGAATCCTTTCTGTCCAGTGCCTTGGACAGCGCGGTGGCCGCCCCTTCAGCCTCCTTCACCGCCGGCACCCAGTCTAGTGACTTCAAGTCCATGGCTCAGCTTCAGGCCCTTGACCAAGTTCTGGGCGCGCTCACCTCGTACACTGACAACACCGTGCTGGCGTGATATTTGCTTGCGCTTTGTCCTCAAGTCGCCAACCTCGGCGCCGTTGTCCCACCGTTATTATCATCATGTTTTTGATTGCCGATAGTCGTCCACTTTCTTGATCGTCCCTTTTTTACATTTAGTAGTTGCTTCTTCTTGCCAGGCCTGGCCTGGGTGTACTGCGTACACGACCACCAAGAGCATGTTAAATGTCATGGCTCTTCCGTGTGACTCGGCTTGCCACGTTTTGTATCCGTGGTATGACGTCAATTGAGTTCAGCGAGTCTTTTTTTTTGTTTTTTGTTTTCCTTTTTCTCAAAAGACCTGACTTGAAACGGTGAACATACACACTGAAAGCATGTCAAATAATAATAAATAATATTATACAATGTTATCCTGTCTAATATCCTGTCTGTCAACGGCCTTGGGCCTCGGCGAGCGAGAGAGAGAGAGAGAGAAGATGGTGATGATGATGATGATGATGAAAACGCAAAGGTCGGATCGATTGACGAATAAAAATGGATAAGCACAATGTTTTAAAATGATGCGTGCGACAGCCTTGTGGCAAAATAAATGGTGTTGGGTGGCCACCTCCATCCACCTGGATTGGGGCCCTCGGCAAAAGGCAATAGGCTCAAGCGCGGTGGAGATGGGCCGAGCGGAGGTGGCGGGCAGGCGAGTCGGTCAGCGCGTAGGCCAGGCCACGGGTATAGGGGCGAGCCAAGGAGGCTTCAGCCACCTCGTAGCCATACGCCTGTGCCTCGGCCACGGTGGATTGGATGGTATAGTGGCGCGACAGGCGCGGTGCGTGTGGAGAGTTGGTGGTTGAAGAGGTGGCAGAAGAGATCGAGTCTTGCGAAGAGGTCAAGGCTAGCGCCTCCGAGCCAATGTCCATGCCCAGGTCATCGTCCATGTCCATGCCCATATGCATCAAATCCATGTTCAAGGTCGTTGGGGTGGGGCGGAAGCGCGTGCCGCGGCGTGTGTGATCAGTGAGGTCGGTCGAGCCTGGCTGGCAGGCTTGAGCAGGGCTGAGACGAAAGGCGTGGCCGCTGCGTGTCTTGTCGGCCCAGCTGTGCACGGGGCTGGCACCCAACACATGTTGCGAATCGGCAATGGTGTGAGCAATGCTGCGCGCCGAGCACAATGTAGGGGGCAGTGCTGCCATGGTCAAGGTCGAGGTCGAGGTTGAGGTTGAGGGAACAACGCGATCCAAAATGTCCAAAGGGGCCAAGGAACGGTGGCGGGCTGTTGATGTCGGTCTGAAGTGGCTGGATCTTGAGCTGAAGCGCACAGAAAGAAAATGCCTCCCCGCCTCGTCGCCCGTCACCCTCCCCCTCCTCCTCCCCCGATAAAAATAGGCGCCCCTAACTTGGAAGCTTTGAAAACCTGTCGAAACAGGTCTCGGGGATGGCAAAACCTGTCAAGACAGGATAAAATAAACAGTCGGCGTAATCAGTGACAGGTTCAACTTTTTTTCATCTGCAGCATGTATTCTCTCTCTAAACTCTCAAACTCTCTCTCTCAAACTCTCAAACTCTCTCTCTCTCTGTCTCTCTCTCCCTCTCTCTCTGTCTCTCTCAAGCTCTCTCTCTCTCTCTCTCAAGCTCTCTCAAGCTCTCTCTCTCAAGCTCTCTCTCTCTCTCTCTCTCAAGCTCTCAAGCTCTCTCTCTCTCTCTCTCTCCTGTCTCTCTCTCTCTCTCTCTCTCTCTCTCATCTCTCATCTCTCACACGCCTAACCCTGATCGCTTGGGTCGTGGCTGACTGTTCTGTGGCCGCCGTTTGTGGCGGGGCAGTGATTGTGCTGGGGGGAAACGGGGCAAGATGGCGGGGGCTACGGGTTCAGCCGGGACGGAGGCAGCAGCACCGCCGTATACGCCCGGACAGTATCGGGCGGGCGAGTACGTGCTGACGAGCCAATGGCATGATGCGAGTCTGTCCCTGCCAGCCCAGCTATTTGTGGCGCATATCGAGCAGATCGATTCGGCGGCCGGTCAGGCCACGCTTCGCTTCTTCTACTGGCCCCAGATTACCTTCTTTTCTGCCTCGCACACCTTTTACAAGCAAGAAGTCTGCCTGTCCAGCGTCCGCCTTGCCGTGCCCCTTGCCGCGCTCGTCCGACACTGCGCCGTCCTCAACAAGACGAGCTACCTCCTCCATGATGTCCCGGGCATTCCCGAAGCTGATACCTTTGTCTGCCTCTCCAGCTATCAGCCCCGCAGCAAGGTCTTTGGCCCCCTCAAGCGGGGCCACCGCCCTGGCCTTCCCCTGCCCACCGTCACCCGCTCCAATACCCGTCACCTCGCCCCCTTGCAGGTATGCAAGCCAGCCCCCCCTGCGCTCTTGCATCGCCAGTCACTTTGCTCACTCTGCTTGTCTTGGACACAATTGCTCAACAATTGCTCCTTCCCGTCCTCCTCCCCCTCCCCTTCCCCGCCTATCGATCTCTTCCATCTTCGACAACACCGTCATCCGACACCACCCATGCTCTTCGCTCAAAGGGCCCCTTGACCATCGGGGCCGGCCCCAAGACCACGGCCCTCAACCAAGACCTGCTCCGTCTCACACCAGCAGCTGAACACTCTGCCGCCCTTACCCAGCGCCGTGCCCGCCCCACTCCAGTCGATGCAACACCACCGGCCAGCGCCGATGCCCCCGCTGCAACCGAGACGTTGTCCCGAGATCAGGCTCAAAAACCCATCGACGCGCCCGCCGTCCCCGCCGCGCCGGTGTGTCACACATATTAAACCGGCAGTCCCAGTGTCATGTCATACAGACTCACTTTCTTCCTCTGCCCCTTTGTCCCCTGCGCACTTGCCCGTGCTCAGGTGGACGTGCTGCGGAGTAGCGACTTTCCCCGCCATGTGATCAATACCACCAAAACCCGCCCCTTACTGCGCTTCCCAGAAGGCCTGCCCACCGCCACCGGTCCTCACCGCCGCCGACGAGGCCGCCAAATGGCCATTGCCCCAATGTGTGTTGTCCTGTGCCAACGCCTTCCTTAAGCTCAAGCCATGCGAGCATACCCGTGCTCCCCTCACGCCCCCGTTGCCCACTACCTCGCCCCTCCAGCACCCTCAAGGCCATCATGGCAGATCAGGGACAAAAAACGTCTCAAACCACCCTCTCCACCCCCGTTGCCCGAGATGAAATGCTCGGGTAAGATTAAGACTGGCCGTGTGTCTGCCTTATGTTTCTGCTTCTTCCTGTCCCACTGGCGGGATTGCCCTCGAAACTCACCTATGATGCCGTGATATGTCATATCGTAGCGAGGTGGCCACCCTCATGACCAATGTCAAAGACAGGTGTGTTTCTGCATCTCCCCGACTTTTGTTTGAATAGGACGTGATCAGACCCACGCGTCGCCATCTGTCTCAAGCTCATAACTGCGCCTTTCCTCCTGACTCTTTGTCAGCGCTGGCACTGTTGCTGCTCGCGGAGCTGCAAAGCAGGTGGATATTTGATGTTGTGACCACCATGCCCCCCACTCGGCATGCCCATCAACATGCCTTCACTCACTCGATCCCTCCTCCACCTCCTTTGCCTGACAGCCACGTACCAAGCGTGCTAAGCGCACCAGCTCGGTATGCTTGCCCCTCCCTCAGCCCTCCATAAACATGCTTTGCTTCATGCCTCAAATCTGATACGAGTGCTGATCCTTGATTTGTTGGAACAGGCGGCCAAAAGTGCCACAACACCATCTGCGGCCGCCATTGCTGCCCGTGCCTCTACCCAGGAGGAAAACGACGAAGGCTCACATGCCCGAGACGATGTGAGTGTGTGCACTGGGTCGTGAGCATTTTTGCCAGCATCAAAGTCTCTGTGCCCAGAGTTGCACAAACCCCTTTTGCAGCGGAGGGCACCTCACCCTCTGGGCACCGAACTGAATACCTTCCACGAGCATCAGGCAGACGAGTATTTCGAGCAGCATCATGGACGAGGGCAAACCACCTCAGACGCAACGCTCGCGGATACCAGCCTCATGAAGCTCAAGGAACATGACGTAGAGGTTAGGGCTCACCTCGGGTCCCTCTTGCATTCTCTGACTGGCCCCTGCAGCATTCCAAACCTCTGATGACCGGTCTGCCCGACTTGTTTTGCTACTCCAATGCACGCATAGGCGGCATTGCAACGCGTTCCAGATGAGTGGACCTCTCAGCGCGAAGCCCTTCGCCTGCGGTTGGTTTCACTCGCTTACCCCGCTCACCCTCGCACATACACTCCTATACCTCGTCTTACCTGTCACATCACTCATTTGAGAACGCCCATGACCACGGTGCACATCCTCTGCTGACCCTTTGCTTTCCCCCACACAACCTTGGCGGGTGATGTTAGGCATGAGAAACGTTTTCACTTATGGGCAAGCCGTCTTCAGGCCGGGTTCAACCTGTTGTTCTACGGTGTTGGTTCCAAAAAGGTGGGATTGTGGTTCTGCTTCCTCCCCTCCCCCTTGTTAGTTTCCCTGCAATTGAGAACTGAAGCATGCCTTGATCTCATGATACGGGAATGGCGGCTCCTTTGTACGTGTGTGGCTGCAGGAGCTCCTCACCCTGTTTGCGGAACGACACCTGCGTCACCGGGACATTGTCTCTATCAACGGCTTCTTCCCCTCCATGAGTATTAAACAGGTACGGCCTTTATCACAACCGACTGTCTCTTTTGTTGCGTGACTACCGACCTAACCTTGCATCTTTTCCCTGTTTTTTCCAGGTTCTCGATGTGATTTGCGAGCGCCACCTGGGCTATCAGGGCCGATTTCGCAGCGCGCTCGAGCAGCTGGATTTCATAGCTGCTACCTTGGCCAGCTCAGGTCGGTGCCTGCCTCTTCCCTGCCTTGCGATCCTTGCACCGGCCCCAGGCATGTCCTTCTTATTCCGCTGGCGTGTGCCTCTTTCCGTGCTTAGAAGAAAACGTAGCGCCCATGACGCTTCTCATTCATAACATTGATGGTTTGATGTTACGAAATGACTTGGCCCAGGTGAGTGCCTTGGGGAAAAAGGACCTTTGTATCAACTGCCTTTGGCACGCCTCAGCTGTAGAATTTGCACATGCCCTTGCATCACCTGCACTTGTGGCTGCACCGTGTCTTGTAGACGATTCTCAGCGGCCTTGCTGCTTTGCCCAGTGTGAGCCTTGTTGCAAGCATTGACCACGTCAATGCACCGCTCTGTAGGTCGAGGCCTTGTGGCACCAAGTTGTTATCGGTTTTGCTCGTTGAGGTTTTTCATTGTCTTTTCTGGACTTTGTTTCTCAATTGTTTCTCGTGTCGCTTGCCCAAACGTCGTGCGAATGGGCCCATTCATCCATCTTGAATAGTGTGGGACCAGGGCAAATTGGCGCGCTTTTCATTTGCTTGGATCGAGGCAACAACGTTTGCCCACTACAAGTTGGAGACGGCGTATTCCAACAGCATCCTCTCTCGCACAAGCGTTGTCAGCGTTGCAGGTTTGTGTGTGCTCCTGGCCAACGTCGCATCTGCCTCGACTCGCGTAGCTGCACGCTCACTTGTTTGGCTGTATATGATGCACTCGACAGCGGCCGTGGTGGTCATGAAATCGCTCACACACAACGGGCGCAAAGCCTTTTGGACCCTTTTGCAACATCAAAGTGACAATCTTGACAACCCCAACTACCCCGGTGCGTGCAGTGGTGTTGTTCTTGTTCTTGTTCTGGGTGTGTTTGTTTGTCTGTTGTTTGTTGGTTTGGTACTTGCTGTGCAAGATCCGCAACCTCTGACGGCACGTTGTTCTGCGTTGTATCAGGTTTGCGTTTTGCGGATTATTTGGCACTGTGCCAGCAAAACTTTTCGGCGCATGACGAGGCCCGACTAAAGGCCTATATGACCGAGTACCGCGATCACCAGCTCGTCACCAGTCGAAAGGTCCGCGTGCCCGTATCCCATGGCCACACGCTCAAGCGCAACGCAGCTCCCCTCACCTCAATGCTGATCACAATACAAACTGAGTAGATTGATGGCGTTGAGCACCTACGCGTCCCCGTGCAGCCCGCGCTGCTTCAGCAGCTCCTGGACATGATGGACGAGCAATTCCCTGGTATGTCATCCGCGTACCTGCGTAAATTGCCGCCCCTCACTTTGAGAGAGCCTCACCTCGCTGCCTCGATTGATCCGCGCAGATGACAAACCGCAGTAGTCTTGAGCAAGCGCCTCGAGAACTTTTGTTTCAGTAGTCTCTGTAGTTTGGATCTGCACGCCGCAACCATCTGCTTGCCAAACTCGAGTAAGCTGGCAGATGGCCGGAGGCAATTGAGTGCCGACAGATTGGTCTGCCCTTTGCATGCAAGAAAATGCCCCGGGCGATGCTTGGCTTGGAGCCTTGACGTTGCGTTACTCAATTACGGGTAGGGAACTAATCAGGAGGTCGAAACACGAGGGAAAAGACAAAGTGGAGTGCCACGAATAAAGGAGAAAGTCGTTGAGACAAGGCTTGAGGGGCCCCACACAGGATTTGTCCTTGTCCTTTCTGCAGTCGCCGGTCATTCTTGGTTCACTTGGTCCAAGACACTTTGGGAATATCGTGGTGTTCACTCAAGTTTTCGAGATAGCGGTTGAGATTCTATCGTGATGAAACCCGCGCCGAGACGTGAGAAAATTGCCCCCTGCCTCGGCACACTTTTACGTGTATAGGCAGACGGTCAATATGGTGGATACGAACTAGCCGAGAACGTACTGCGACTTTGTCCTTGTGGCTTAGCGAGGCTTTTTTGCGAATGCGTTCCATCTCGCGCTCCAGTTGTACCTTGCGGTATGCCTTTTGTGCTGGCGTCAGCTCAACCGTCGCCTGCCCAGATTAAGAGGTGAGAAGCAAGAGATGCAAGCGTCACCAAGACACAGAACACTTGGTTTGCAAAGCCAAAGACCACACGCGCCTGCCCCCGGGTGCGGAGGAGCCTGTTGGCTCGAAACAAACCTGCTCCTGAACCTGTTCCTTCACGGCCTCTTGATGCTTGTCGGTGTCGAGGCTCTTGCTCTTCTTCTTCTTCGACTTCCTGACGGGGTTTGAATCAGAGTTGCAAATCGACCGCGCGTACACGTGAGCATGTGTGCGGGGAGCAGCATCGGCTCAAAAGGCCCCGTGTCCCTGGAAGGTGCGATGACGGAGACGATCGTTGCGTTGCTGGACGTACTTCATGCCCTTGAGGCGCAGTCCGCCGCCCACCGTGCCATAAGGGTCCGACATGTCTGTATGTGAAGCACTATCGTAGATTCCCAATCACTGCACTTAAAATGGCAACGCTAGCGCCGTTGCTCCCCCGCCGCCGCCGCCGCTCGGCTGCCGCTGCTCGCCGCGAAATGTGAGAGACACACAGAAAGAGAGAGAGAAAGAAGCGAGAAAAATAAAAGAAAGAGGTTACAAGCCACAGTTTCAGAGAAAGTCCAGGATGCCAAGATCAAACTATAAGGCAAACACAGCAGAAGCCAGAGATGTTCAATCCCACCAGCAGAGTTTCAGAGATGCTTGATCAACATCATCAAGTACGGTAATGTGCTTGAAATCACACTTCTTTGGCACATAATGTCAGAAGAAATGTTGTGGAAGGGGGCAACTGTCACAGAGAGAGAGAGAGAGAGAGAGAGAGAGAGAGAGAGAGAGAGAGAGAGAGAGATTTGCCGGGTCGACGAGCTCCGCCTCCGCTGCCACTGACTTGGACTGACTGGGGCCTTTGCGGTTAAGACGTGAGCTCTGGTGTTGGATGACTTGCCGACTGACGGCGGGGGTTAGATGTTGTAGACTTGTCCGTGCAGCGCAGAGGTACGAACATGCGACGGATTGCGCCTGCCTGCAGGCCAGCTGAAACAAGCAGTCAGGCCTCCATGGCGCACCGGCATTTTCTTCTTTCTGCTCACCGTATCATTCTGCCTGCTATCAGCACCTCTGCGCCTGAATTCTGAGCCCTGCAAGACAGCTTGATATTTCCTATTCCCACCCCTTATCCAAGATCATGCTTGTTAAGGTGCGTCGCCACGTCAGGTTGCCTGCCAGCTGCAATCGGCTGGCTTCTCACCGCCTGTTCCCGTCCCGCAGTTGCACGACACCGCCAAGTCCTTGGACGAGGCTTCATCCCACGGACAAACGGACACGGACAAGTACCTTGTTTGCTTTCGTGAGATTTCCAATGTCCTTGGTTGCTTTGGCATGGTCTTTGGCTTTGTGACCAAAGATATCAACGCCAAGATTGAGATTCTCCAGGAGCTGCGCGAGAAAAACGGTAAGTCCCCGCGCGCACGCACACGCGCACACACCATCCTGCGTGTACTGATCTATAGCCCTTGGCTGGGAACTGCTACCCCGCGACTGTTCGTTGATGTGTCACGAATTCTCAGGCGAGGCTTATCAATTCCTCGAAAACATGGTCGAGGTGAGCTGGCGCACAACCCGTTCAAGTTGTGCTCTCTCTTTAAACTCACACCGTCACATGTGCTCTTCTCATCCCTCTCATCCCTCTCCCTCCCTCTCTCTCTCTCCCTCGCATCAACAACAGGCAGAAGTCGCCAACAACACAACTACTCTGCCCCGCGGTGGCCGCTCGGGAAGCCGCACACTTCTCCGCCTGCACCGTGCCCTCGGTTCGTATAACCATGCGTGTCTCGCGTATATTTTCATGGCGTCTGGCTTGGCTGCCCGTGCCTGATCTCAACATTCTTACCTAGCCTGGCCCACCCTTGACTCATGCCCCGCCTTGCTCTGGTGCCGTAACCTTGCTCGTTGCTCTGTCTGTGCCTTGCAAACCTTTAAGAATTTTTTGTGCGCTTCTTGGAGCGGGTGTTGGAGATTGCCGATGATGACAGCGCCGCTCAGGCTGCGCAGACTGCCTACAGGTGAGTCGTTGAGTCAAGAGCTCTCGGCATGCACAGGCACAGGCATAGGCACACAAACACAAACGCCCTCTCTATCTTACGCTTGCATCCATGTATGCGCCGTGGCAGTGAGACGTTGCAAAAGCATCACTCCTTCATGATCAAATCGGCCGTTTGGGTGGCACTCAAGTCGCTGGGTACGCGTCGCGACCTGATCAAACGCGTCACAAGCGAGGAAACCTTGGATCGAGCACACGACGAATATATCCGGTATGAGCTCCACCCGCGTGAGCAAGATATTCGGTCCTGGAACCTTTTGTTCACCTTGACTTTGGCGCTGCCTCCATTCTACAGAGAGACGAGCTCCATGCTCAAAGACATCCACACCAATGTACAAAAGACGCTAGAGAAACACAACCTCCTTGATTTACCCTGAGCGCACCCAATCCCTGCACATTATTGCCTTTCACGTTGCTTGACTTTTTGTTTCCTGTTTGTTTTTTTCTTTCTATGAGTTTGTCAGGCTCTCCATGCTCTCGTTTTCGTCGTGTCCATGTCGCCTGAGCGGCCAAAAGGCCCAGTCACTAACCGTCTACAAAATCGATTCCAACCTCTGTTACAGAAACCACAAAAATCCAGACAGTCTAGCTTGGCTTTTTAGTTGGAGGACGTGCTCAAGGTGCGACGTGCTGCTGCGCCGCGTGCAAAGTTCCCCTGCTGTTTTGAGCATGCTGTAAGATGTGATTTCCAAAGATGGCGAGGCCGAGGCAAAAAAAAAACGATAAGAACATGGGGGCTGTCAAAACCGACCGGTGTATCCAAGGCCGCTTTTGTCGTGGAGCCAGAAGCGGCACTGGCCTTGGCAGCCGCGTTGCGCTTGGAAACGATCGTGTACATGAACACGCCCGTCATGAGGAGTGCTGCAAGCGCGTCAAGCCACACCCATAGAGTAGTGGACATCAAGGTGAAAGCAGGCTCACTTGCGAATGTGACATTCATCTCTTGTTCTCTTTTCTCTTTTGCCAACCTATTGGTACCTTCCGCCCTTCTGCCCGATTTGCCTGCTCGCATCATCGTGGGGTTGGCGACGTACCGACACCGAGCATGTGCTTGAAGAGGAAGGGCTGACCAAAGTACAAAATGCTGCCCACAATTAGTACAAGGCGTCGGGAGGCATTGCCTAGCACAAGGTTTGATTGCAGGCCACACAGGTGAGCGTGCCAGCCTTGACATGTGTGTAAGCAAGGTATCGTACCAATGGAATGGGTGAGCGGTGAAATGATATCCAAAAGAGACATGCTTGCAAAGTTATAACTAAAGTGCCCAAAGGCATTCCAAGCCAGCAGCTTCAACAGCGTGCCGTCCAATTCCACCCAATGCGCCCACAACTATTCAGCGGCCAAGGGCAATCACGTGCAAACGTTTGGTCCGGCGTATAAGTTGACGGGCCGAACAGATTACGTTGAAGCGCGTCTTGGAAAAAGGTCGGTGCATTTCTCCACCATCCAAACTCACTGTGCCCGACTCGCTCAAGAATGCAATCGGGAAGAGAAGGGCTGCCGAAAACCACGAAATGTAGTAAAAGACGTTGTATGAATCGGCCGCCTACAATTCCCAAAGAGTGAAGGTCCCCCCGGTGAGCGCACGCATCCGAGTAGGTCAATGTTGGAGAAAGTGGTCGAGACATGACAGCACGTACACCGCTGGCGTATATCTGCTGCACGAATAGAGAGCGAAGAACAAAGCAGACGTTGCTGATGCATGTCATGGCGACAGAGGTAACGGAGAAGCTCAGATCGGACACGGCGACCAGTGAAATTCCAAAAACAATGGGCAGCAGGGCCGCCCACACGGCTATGCCAAGCAAGAGATCGGAGAGACCAGGGTCAGAAGACATGACTGCATGGGTGTGTTCAGCGGGCTGATACTAGAAAGCAAGGAGCCTACAGAGTGGAAAGGAACGTCCAAAGAAGAGTGTGGCCACCGTGACCAGGAACACGGGCTCGGTGGCCTTGACCGCGTGCGTAAAGGCGACCGAGCCGGCCTTGGCGACGCCAAAACTAAGGTTGGTTGTGGCAAAGCCAATCGTCCAGACCAGAGCCACTGCAACCACTGGGCGCATCTGCGACGACACCAGGTAGGCATGAGCGCAATCGGGCGGGAGGTACATTCGATATCCAGTGCACAACGACACGAAACCTGATCACGGCGGAGGGCGACAAAGGGCACGAGCTTGAGGCCGCGCAAAATAAAAGTGGTAGTCAAGGCACCGGCCAAGAACTGAAAGCAGGTTAGCGTCAGGGGGATGCGAAGCCGCTCTTGAATCTACACAGCCATATGCACCCGCAAGAGGTTGAGTGACAGACTGAAGACCATGAAGGCCGGTCATCGCAATAGACCCACCTGCTTATTGTAGGCATCCGTCATGAAGCTGGCCGCATACCACACAAAGAATGTGATGGCCAGTTGAAAAGAGGGGCTCGTCGACACACCGACGCCGGCAGCGCCAGCCTTGGCGCCGTCGGGGGAAGGCATGCTCACGGGCAACAGGATTTGCGGTCAACACACATCCAAGCTCAGTCTCATCCAGATGTACCTGACATGTAAGCCAATCACCAAACCAACCCGTCAGCTGGCTTGTCGATCTGCCCGCGCTCTCACACAAGCACCAGCCATTCACTACTGCGATCGAGGCCCGTTCAGCCCAACCTCAACCCCCGCCTCAGACTGACAAACCCCGCACACCGCTCGTGGACTCACGCATCAAAACTGACCCACTGACCAGCCGCCGCTGCCACTGCTCCTTGAATCGAAAAAAATTAAAATTCTCTCTCGCTCTCTTTCTCACTTGTCAGATAAAAACATCAACAGGCAATGGCATCTGCAAGTTCCAGTACATCGTCTACATCTACTGCCACATCGCTACATGCTATTATACAATACCAAGAATATACAATCTTCAATAACTTTAACTTTGACGACGTTTACCTAAGGGTATAGCTAATGTCGTTGCAGCCAGCACACACAGAGCGAGGTAGCAGGTCAACGGTGGCACGGGGCAGACGGGCAGTTTCAGAGCAGCAGTGCCTGCTTGAAAACAGGCTCGACGCGTCATTGGACTCGTGCGACTACAGGGTTCTTGGGACAAGTGGGAGGAGGAGTACCGTGGGAAATGGCGAGCTTGTTGGATCGCAGTACCAGCAGCAGCATGGGTCATGGTGATTATCAAGGCAGCCTGGCGCTGGAGGCCCGTGGTGTGTTTCGAGGCTATGGCCCGCTGAACCGCCGGACCCGCATCGTCCATGACTTTGACATGCGTGTCCCGCGCGGGTAAGACATGATAGCAGTCCACTGCTTCGCCCCTTCTGTGCTCACCTGTAGCCCTGGATGAAGCAAGCGCTCCCAACGACCGCGTTTGCTCGCGGCCATGTGCACATGACCTTTCTCATCTCCCGTCTGGTTGAAATCTCGACCCCATGTGTTAGTTGCATTTATGGCCTGCTGGGTCCCTCGGGTGCGGGCAAAACGTCTTTTTTGAAATGTACGAGGATCCTGTGCTTGCTACAGACCCGGGTGCCCTAGTCTGTCTGCACTGACGTTGCCGGATGTCTCACGTTCCGGATACGCTCCTCCAATACATGACAGGCGTGGTCGGCCGCTTGCGCATCGATGCCGGACGCTTGCTGGTCTTTGGGCGCGAGCCTCACGATCCACATGGCAGTGTACGTGTCGTGATCCATAGCCCTCCGCCACCCTACCCTTCCCTTACCCGGCGCTCCCTCTGGTCCATCATCCGAGCAAATTCACCTGGGCCTTGCTGCATTCCCTTGGTCTTCTTACCCTGGTTGAATGGGACGCAGATCCCGGGCAATGGAGTTGGTTACATGCCTCAAGAGCTGGCTCTCTATCGAGACTTTACCATCCGCGAGACTGTCACTTTTTATGGCCGGTACAGCTTGAGTTGCTCTCGACCACACACGCTCAACGCTCACACGCAAAAGTTGCTTGGACTTGGTCGCCATATAACCCGTCATTCGCCACTCACACAAAGTTGTGTAACATAGCTTGTATGGAATGGCTGATGCCGGCATTGAGAGTCGCCTGCGCGAGCTGCTACAGCTGTTGGACATGAGCCCCTTTGTGGACCGCCTCGTCGGAACTCTGAGTGGTGGACAGCAGCGCCGAGGTAGAAAACTGAATCCACCACCCCTTACCTTTTTTCCCCTAGCATCACTGGCCCCAATTTGTGCCGTGGCCCAAAGACGTCTCACGCCGTCCCCCGACATCTTGCAGTGTCTTTTATGGTAGCGCTCATCCACCAGCCTCCACTTCTGATTCTGGTACGCTCATGGCCAAGCAAGACGCGTCCTCGCGCAATCCACGTTCTCAGACATACTTATGCCGCCGCTGCTGCTACCTGCTGCTGCTTTGACATTAGGATGAACCCACGGTCGGCGTTGACCCCCTCCTGCGCGCCCGCATCTGGTCACACCTGGTGGAGCTCGCCCATGGCCCTACCCGTACAGCCGTGGTCATCACCACCCATTACGTTGAGGAAGCACGCCAGGTAACCCCATCCCTCACCCCCAACCGTCCTTCAGAAAAGCAGAAACAACGGAACCTTAGCAACAACCCCAGCTTCAACTTGTACAGGCTGTCACAGGCCTCTGGATAAAGGCGCGCATGCATTCTCAAAACTTGCTTTGGATGAACAGGCTGACATGGTGGGCATGATGCGAGATGGCCGACTATTGGCGGAGGCGCCACCACGTCAACTCATGAATCAGTACGGAATGGATACCCTTGAGGAGGTCTTTCTTGATCTGAGCCGCCAAGATTCCCACAAGCGTGCCAGCATGCTCAACAACAGCGGTATCGTCAAGCACAACGTCAATGCCCACAAGAAAGAGCTCGTGTTCAACTCGTCCACTGTCGATGTGGAGTCTGAACCCTTGATCGGCACTTCCCTTGCTGGCGGGTAAGCTTTGCGAGGTCATACAGCATGGAGCAAGCAAGCCGGCCTGAAAACATCACGTGCCTCTGTGTCCAAATTGTTTCATAGCTCGGGGTCACAAACTTATCAAGTGAGCAAGGAACACCGTTCTCAACACCGACACCGCCGCTCCCCGCGCGGGCGCAACCTGTTGGCCCTCTCGCGCAAGAACCTCACTCGGCTCAGGTGAAGCCCTGCGCTGGGCCATTGGCGGCTTTGGTCACCATGGCATCTCGTCAGACTTGCTCCCGTACCTTACAAGAGCGTTGTGGCGCACGGCTTGTCCTGTATAGCCGCAACTATGGTGTTCTAGTTTTCGAGTTTGTTTTGCCCGCTATCCAGGTGAGGCGCGCTTTGCAGGCGGGGGTAATGCGCCAGTCCCGATGAGGTAGCCTGCTCGACCGACCCCGACAACATGGTCGCGAGCAACTCAATGCTAGTGCTTGGGGGCGGCGCATAGATTATTCTCTTTTGCTTGGCCATTGGACGCGACCCCACTGGCCTCAACGTGGCCATCATCAACGAGGACGTGGGCGCCAATCTGACCGACTCGCACGTCTCCTACTCGACCCAATTTCTGTCCCATCTTGATCACAAGACCTTCAATCAAGTGACGGTGCGTTGCGCACCACGGATTCAACCTTGCGATCACCAACTCACCCTGGCAGCTTCCTGCTTGCTTGGACATGTCCGGGCATCTCCTCATGCGACTGATTTGGATTGGGTCAGTGCACGTCGGTGGATGAGGCTTTGCATAAGGTTGAACGAGGCGAGGCATGGGCCATGTATCACTTTGGGGTCAACTACACCCAGGATGTGCTTGAACGTGTTGCCAACATTTTCACCGCCGGTGCGTTCCCTGTATGCTCGACTGGCCCGCTTTGCATTCGCCCAACATTGTGCCAACCTTTGTGCCAACCTTTCCTCGTCTACACCGCTCTGACGATCCCATTGGTCTCTGCATTGGGGCGGGCATGCCACAGATGAAGCCCTCATCAACGCGAGCCAGATTCACATTGCCATGGACAACACCAACGAACAAATCAGCGTTGTGCTGGTGGAGAAGACCATGGAGGCCTATGAAGCGTGCGTGTTTGCGCCCTGTATTACGGCACACTCGCTGCGACTGACACGCAGTTCTTGGCACACCTCGGTGCACTCCAAACCTTCTGACGGTGTACGACTGGTGTAGATGGTTGGATCAGATCCTTGGGAGCGGCAAATATCTGATAGCCAGCCCGATCGCCTTTGATGAACCGGTGTATGGTGGCACCTCGTCCTCCTTCACTGATTTTGTCGCCCCTGGGATTATGGTATGCGGGTGCTTGGCATGACATGGCTTTGAATGCTCGGACCGCTGTGGGGGCTTATGCGTGTTCGGGGCCTGCGCGCCGAATCCCAGGTTTCGATTACATTTGCACAAGCAATTGGCCTGACAGCGCTGGCCTTTGTGATGGATCGCAAGGACGGCATGACGGATCGCGCCTGGGTGGCTGGCGTGGTGCCCAGCGAGATTATTCTGGCCCACGTGGGCACGCAGATGCTGGTGCTTGTGGGACAGTTGATTCTGGTCCTGATCTTCACGCTCCTGGTTTTTAAGCTCCCGCTTCATGGCTCGCTGCTGCTGGTCATCCTTCTCCTTCTTCTTCTGGGCACCTCGGGCATGACATGTACGTGCTGCTGCGTTCAAGCCAATGGGGTGTATGCCAATAGCCCTCTTGGCAGTTAAATCTGATGAAAATGCCTTTGAGTGTGGCGAACGAAGCGAGGAGCCGAGTGGCAGAGCTCATTGTGTTGTCGGCTTTTGGAACTTGATAGATGGCATGTTCGTGTCAACGCGGGTGCATGACGAGGTTGGAGCAATCCAGATGGCCATGGGCACTTTCTTCCCAGTTCTGCTGCTTTCAGGCATTTTGTGGCCGTTGGAGTCCATTCCGATTGGCTTGAGCTGGGTGGCGTACGCCATGCCGACCACCTGGGCCAGTACGGCGATGCGTTCGCTCATGCTACGTGGCTGGGGACTCGCGTATCAGGATGTCTGGTTGGGTTTTGTGGTGGTCCTGGCCTGGATTCTGGTCTTGATCTTTGCAGCCATCGCTGGCATCCGCAGCATTGATTAGTGATGCTCCGTTTGCGCGAAGGAGGCTGCCAATGACTAATCGCAGGAAGCGAAGCCAGCCCATAGAACTTTTAGAGCGCATTTTGTGTATCTCCCTGTCTTCTCTTTCGTCTTTTAATACCTTGACTGTCCTCCCTCTTTACAACCACTTCATGTTGTCCTTATGTGTTGTCCTTATGTTCCAGCGGTTGGTCGAGGCCGCCGACCGTCGTCGTCGTCATTCGCGATGGCGCCACCAAAATCTGACAATGATTTGCTTGAAAGCAAAACTTACAGTGAACACCAAACTCCCTAAAGATCACTCATCCGACCCAGCGCACGCGCCATGTTTTCCGGGGGCTGCTCGGCCTCTGCGTTCTTCCCTTCTAAGCCCGCTGCCCCTTGTCCTTTGAGAGAAGGGGTGTGCTGTGATGCTAGCGCTAGCCCGGCAGTTCTAGCTGAGCGGCTTTGGTAGCTTCTCTCTACGAAAAAGGCCTCCACCGTGTGAGCGAGCTTTTGCTCACCAAGAAAAGTGGGCGGATCTGCTTGTTGTGTCGTGTGAATGAAGCACGAGTGAGACAGACCAGCGAGACAGATAGAAGAACACATAAAACCGCACTCAGCAGCAAAAGCATCGAGGGCTTCCAGCCCTCTCGAAGCCCAGGCGCTGGTACCAGACCTGGAAATTCTCTCTCTCTCTCTCTTTACATGTTAACTAACTCCCAAAACTTTCTCTCTCAAATTTTTCTCTCTCTTTTCTCTCTCGTTCTCCACAAAAATCAGACAAAAGCGAACACACACACACACACACACACACACACATACACAAAGGGAAGTGGGCGGAAACGACATTTTCATGCGGTTTCACCTGTAAACGGCAACGGGAACAGGGGTCAGTCTTGCCGTGTGCAGTGGTTGCTGCTGGGCAAGTTTGCAGTGCCGTGGTGTGGGACGTTGGATCGGGGTCCCCACCCTGGGACGTGTGGGACCATGCGCTGCCAGTAGCGCGGGTCAGCCGACACGACAAGGGGTTTAGCGACAGAACCAAGCAGCAACAGAACGGCAGTCTTGGTACGTTGATGCACTCCCGCTGGCACTGACAGCCTGAGGCGCTGGCCGCGACCAGGTGTGCGTTCAGATTCGCGCCCGTGCTGCTCCAAAGGAACAAGCATTCGGGATTCGATGGTGCCACGCGCACCAATAGCACCAAAGCTTGGCACGAGGACCGCATCAAGAGAGCCACGAATCGCGCCTTGACTCATTCTCATGACAATTTCATGGCTTTGGCTCGGGTTCGGTACAGATCTTGCATTGCCGCCAACATGACGCCTTCACGGCTAGAGGTACCGAGTGGAGATGAGGCCGTCACTTTCCTGCGCAGCCTGCCCTCAGCCGAGGGCCAGGTTGCCATTGATGAACAACTCAAAGGCGACGTATGTCGTGGCTCCCGACACGTGACCCAGGACTTTGCGTGGCTTCTTGGCCGCTTCGCTCATGCCTCGAACTTACCAACTCTGCCTCAAATCAATATCCAACAGGTGTACGTGGGTACACTCAAGTCTTCCGATGAAACGATCGCCATCAAGGTGAGAAGGCCAGCGCCGCCTGAGCGCCTTGCCCAGCGCGAACCCGCCAAGCTATCATCCAAGCACTCAACTCACATCATCCTTTCCCACGGCGCAGATGTGCCAGGTCAATCTGAGCAACCCCGACGATGCAGAACGCGTGGCCGCCGAGATTAAGGTACCAATTAACATGCTAATCAAGCTCATTTGGCAACTTATGCTCGTGCGAAAAAAAAAAAAAAAAAAAAAAAAAAGGTCATCAGCCTGATATTGGCCGCATCTGCCGTGCATTTTCGTCTGCATCGTGGCTTGTATGTAGGTGGCTTCTGGTTTTTCCAGCCACGCCAACTTTGTCACCTTCAAGGGTGCCTTTATCGCTGATGAAAAGAAAAAATCTGTGGACCCCGGGTATGCCCAATCATCATTTCTCGTGCTGTATCATGCCGTCACTGCAATGCCCAATGTCCCAACATAGCCCGCCATGCGCCTCGCCTCCTTGATCTCCCCCCCCCCCCCCCTTGGTCTTGTCGCCTCCTTCGCTCTCAAGTGCTTCCCTTTGTTATTTCCTCATCGCACTCTTTTGCTTCCTTCTCTTCAAGACGCATGTCCGTTCTGATCTGCAGCAAGCTGTGCACGCATGGCTCGCTGCAAGACTTTGCCCGTCATCTCCGGGAACACATGGAAGACAACCTTCTTGACCCCACCAGCCCAGAAGCCCAGGTCTGCGCCACGAAGACTTGCCAAGTGTTGCTCGCACATCCTACCCTCGCGCCAGCGTGTTTCTGCGGTCCGTATCTCACACATCACCTGTCCGACCACTAGCTGCTAGAAGAGAACACAGTTGCTTTCCTTATCAAAGAAACGCTCAAAGCCATTGTTCATATGCATGTGCATCATGTTATGCACCGCGATATCAAGGGCGGCAATATACTCCTCGACGATGAATACGCCGTTTGCCTTACAGACTTTGATACCGCCTACCCGTACGACCCGGCCGAGCAGGCCACCCACTTTCATGCCGTCGGCACCCCATACTGGATGGCCCCCGAAATCGCCGCTTGCGATTATCCCGAAGGCTACGCCTATGACGAACGCTGCGACGTGTGGAGCCTGGGCGTCACGGCCATTGAGCTCAGTGAAGGTCAACCGCCCTTGTTTCACCTGCCCCGCGACAAAGCCCTTGGTGAAGTCCTCAAGCAAGGCCCACCCACGCTCAAACACGCAGACCTGTGGAGCAAGGTAGGCCTGTTCAGCTTGCACATGTACTCTTGAATGGACATGACAGCAGTTTTCGCCACCCCGACTTCCCTCGCTCCTCTTGGCTTGGTCAAGCACCGCCCCCCATCCCAATATTTCGTCTCACTAGCCTTGCTGCTCCATCCTTGGTCATCTGCCAGCTATTCAAGGACTTTTTGGCCCGATGCTTTCAAAAGGACCATGAGAAGAGATCGCGGGCCAATGCACTCTTGCACCACCCCTGGCTCAAGCGTGTGGATCCTGCTAAAGCGAAGTACGCCACCACATTCTGAGCGTTCTGCTTTGCGATTGTTCACGTGTTTGTTTGATTTTTCCCTTCGTTATTTATCCAACTGACACCTTTGATGCACGCATTGCCGTGGGTGCAGAAAGGACCTGATGCGCAATACACACGTGGCCAACCTCGTGAACGAGGCAAGCAAGAGTAAAACAGCAAACGTCATGACTGGTCATTTACGTCGCACGCGCCGTCATGGGGAGGGCGCTCGACGCATTTCGGTCGCAAATCTGGTACGCCTGTAACTCACACATCAAACAAACTTCTGTTGCCAACACCCCCTTGAACCACGTATGATTGCGCTGGCTCTGACACTTGTGATGCCCGGCGATGCTCCATCCAATCCTCGGCGTGCTGTTTTAGCCTCACAAGGCGTCAGACAACTTGGCTCGTTACAACGATATCACAGAGGACTACATCGTGGGCACACTGCAGTTGCGCTACCGCGACGGCCTGATTTACACTGCAGTTGGAGATATCTTGGTTGCCGTCAACCCTTATCAGGAAGTTGGTCTCTACTCGGACGAATGGAAGGCGGCCTACATGTTTGACAGTGACATCAGCCGACGACCCCATATCTTCGGCATTGCCCTGCGCGCTTTTCGAGCCATGGCCAATGAAGGCGTTGACCAGGTTTGTCCGCAGGCGCTGCACATACTTGCCATGGCTGCGGAACTGGTTGCGGCACCCGGCCCAAGCCGTTTGAAGCTGTACATTGGCCCCGAGCCGCTATTGTTTCACCTTTGTGGATGGTTTGCACACTGCCATGCTTGTTGTTGGGCCATAGAGTTGCGTTATCAGCGGTGAAAGCGGTGCTGGCAAGACAGAAACGGCCAAGCTGTTCCTGCGTCACCTTTTGGACTTGAGTGGTGGCAACATTCAAGAATTACTCCACCGTTACGACCTCATGCAGTTCTCCATCAACAACTTGCTCGAGGCCTTTGGCAACGCACAGACAAGAATTGTGAGCCCAGCCCTTCTTGCGCATTTGCGGGCTTGTTTGCCAGGGGCATAGACAAAACGATGTGCTGTGTTGAATTGCTCCCTGATACCTTGCCATGTGTTGTAGAACCGCAACAGCAGTCGCTTTGGTAAATACGTCGAGCTCGGCTTCAGCCGCGACAACCATGCTCTGGGCGTCATGCTGTCGACCTATCTTCTCGAGAAAAGTCGCGTCGTGCATCAGGTCTGTCTTTATGCCCAGGGCAATGCCGTGCTTCGTGTTGACTGGTTTTAGTCTTGTAAAACACGTGTTCCCCTGACTGAACCAAACAGTCATGCCCATCTCACGTGATGCACAATGCACGGCTCCCCCCAAACACCGGCCTGCAGTCTGAAGGCGAGCGCAATTTCCATATCTTCTACTACCTCGTGGAAGGCTTGTCAGATGCAGAGCGCAAGCAATACCACTTGGATGGCACGATTCGCGACTTTGCTTACATCAACGGTGGTGTGACGCCGTACGAACGCGCACGGACTGGGCGACAGTCCGATCTGGCCGGCATGCCGGCTGAGACTCCCTTGTTGTATCGTGAGCTCATTGACTACATGAAGCTAGCCGGTTTCTCGGCCATCGAGCTGGAGTACATTCATCAGATGCTGGCACTGGTTCTACTGCTCGGCAACATCGATTTTGACCGAGATAGCCGAGGCAAAGGGCAACGCTTCATGAAGCTGGATGTCATCGGTCCTCTTGAGGCCGTAGCCGCATTGCTGGGTTGCACTGTCAGTGATGTGGGTCACGGGCTTGCCTCCACCATCATGGTCACGCGAGGCGATACCATTGTCAAGGAGAATACGCAGCAGGATGCCAAGGACGCACGCGATGCCATGGCCAAGGCCCTCTATGGACGCCTCTTCTTTTGGGTAGTCAACAAAGTAAATTTGCTCCTCGGCCTCCACGACATGTCCCAAGTCAAACGTACCATCGGCGTGCTCGATATCTTTGGCTTTGAGTCTCTCAAAGTCAACAGCCTCGAGCAGATGTGCATTAACATCGCAAATGAGCAGCTGCAAGAATTTTTCAACTCGCACATTTTTGCATGGCAGCAACAGGTTGGTATTGCATGCTTGTGCCACGCCACGGCTCGATGAATACAATGCTCACGGCTTGTGCTCCGCGCACGCCCCACAACAGGAGCTGACAGAGGAAGGAATCGATGCGTCCTTTGTCAGCTTTACGGACAATTCATCGTTGCTGAATCTGTTTATCGGCAACCCCGTGGGCCTGCTCAATCTTGTTGACGAACAATCGCGCTTCCCTAACGCCGATGACCAGAGTCTGATTGACAAGTTGGCAAACCAGCTCTCCCAGCACAACACGGTACGCGTAGCACGAGTCGATTTCTGTTCAAATTTACAAGCAGCACGCGCGTGGGCGCGCGCACACACACACACATCAGCGTGCTGCAACTTGGCAGAGGTACGCCCGTTTGTCTGATTCGACTGAACCTGCTTTAGATTTTCACAAAGGGCAAAAAGTCTAAGAAGCTGCACTTTACAATCCAGCACTACGCTGGACCCATCGACTACGATGTAACTGGGTGGATTGAAAAGAATCGCGACTCGTTGACGCCCTCAGTCACCTCGCTGCTACGCGAAAGCCAAAACGTGCTCGTGCGCGACCTCTTCTCAACGTCCCAAACGCTCTTTGGTGGACTCACGGCCAACGAGCCACAGGCGCTTCGCGATCAACGTCAAGAAAACGCCCGTGAACTAATCAAAGTTCTTCGCCGCTCATTCTGGAATCCAAGCAAGCAAGAAAAGGCCTCGGAGAATCGCCGCCAGGTTCTTCGTGCCAACGGTGGTGGTGGCGGTGGTCGCATGCAACGCCTGGACAGTCAGCCCTCGCTGCCTGTTTCCAAAACTGTCAAGAAGGTGAGGCGCATGGCTAAGCTGCATGTTCGCACTCGCCAGGCTCGATCCGTCCTTAATGTTGTTCCCTTTTGCTCTTTTAGGCCTCGACCACCATCTGCGCTTCGTTCAAGGCGTCGCTGAACGATCTGGTTACCAAACTCAGCCAGACAGAGCCGTCTTTTGTGCGCTGTATCGCGCCTAATCACGATCAAAAGCCCAATGACTACGTTGAGGCTGAAGTGCTCCGACAGCTCCGCTATACGGGTGTGATGGAAACCATTCGCATTCGCCGCGAAGGTTTTGCAGTTCGCCTCTTCTTCGATGAATTTGTTGCTCGCTATCGGCTGCTTCACTACCGCTTCAAGCAAGGCCTAGCAGCTGAGCCAGTTGATGCATGCAAGCAAATCCTGAGTTCTTTTTCAGAGGATCCATCCGAGTGGCAGGTGCGGCCTTTTGATTTGTTAGACCTTGCCCGCTTTCCCATTCTGACGTTAAAGCAAGCATGGAATGCTGTCGCGCATGGCCCCATGGTCAAGGATGCTAATCTACCCGTGCGGGAGTGGTGCGCAGCTCGGCAAGAGCAAGGTCTTTCTCAAGTACTCGGTGATGGCCAAGCTTCTCAATGCTCTGGAGGAGCTCAACCGGTATGTGCCACTTGCGGTTGCAACACACCGCGCCCATATGCTTGATATTCTATGTGTGACCCCCAGAGGCACTGGGTTTTCGTTCTCCAGGTTCACATGTTGTTTTTATGGCAGGCTGGGCGGTCGTATGGTGCGCATGGTACGGGTGTATTTGATTCGTCGACGCTTCAAGCGCTTGTTGGATGCGCTGCGCGAAGAAGAGCAGCAACGTCAAGCGGCTCTGGAAGCCGAGCGCATTCGCAAGGCCGAGGAAGAACGTCGCAAGAAAGAGCGACAGCAGGAAGAGGCACGGCGCGCCGAGGCTGAACGCTTGGCGGAAGAGAAGCGCCGTCAGGAAGCTGAAGAACGCGCGGCGGCACTTTTGGCGGCGGAGGAAGAGGCGGCGGCGCAGCGACGCGCGGCCATCCATCGCGCGCGCTCTGTGCGCAATGCCACCCAGGTCCGCGCCAATTTAGTTGCGCAGAGCCTAGTCATGGAGGTGCTGGTCACTGCCACCGCATTGGCTGCGGCTCGGCTCAATGCTTCCAAGTCAACCTTGCAAGTGGAAGACCATGACACGGCTGATGCTGTCGATGTGCATCGAAAGCTGAGGACGTTCCGCAACGCCACCAAGATCGCCACGCCTCGGCAGCTGTCTCTTATCGAGGAGATTGACGATGCCCTCCACCCGGCCAACATGTACATGATGGTGGACGAGCCAACTTTTGATGCCCTGCCACTGAATCTCGGCAATTTGGCCGATTTGCCCAAGAACGCCGCTCAACTCTGTCGCTACAAAAACATTGTGCCGAACATGGACACCGTCGTAAAAATCGACCCGCTCTTTGAAAACAACGTCAAGGTATGTCATGTGGTCTACCCAACCGACTTGGTTGTCTGAGTACCTGCTCTCCTCTTGGCGCTTACCCATGACCACCCGCAAATGTGTGCGACGACAACCGCAGGTTGAGAACAGTGATTTTATCAATGCCAACTGGGTGCGTGGGTTTGACGGCCGGCAGTCCTACATTGCCACCCAAGGCCCAAAGCCCAACACGATTGATCATTTCTGGCGCATGATCATTCAGCACGAGGTGCCTCTCATCATTATGGCAACTAACTTGGTTGAAGGGGACAAGATTAAATGTCACCGGTAAGCTCGACCCGTGTGTCTTGCCTCGCGCTAGGTGTTTGTTTGTTTTCGTTGTTGTTGTTGTTGTTGTTGTTGTTGTTGTTGTTGTTGTTGTTGTTGTTGTTGTTGTTGTTGTTGTTGTTGTTGTTGTTGTTGTTGTTGTTGTTGTTGTTGTTGTTGTTGTTGTTGTTGTTGTTGTTGTTGTTGTTGTTGTTGTTGTTGTTGTTGTTGTTGTTGTTGTTGTTGTTGTTGATGTTGTTGTTGTTGTTGGCCTTACCTTGATCAACAAGACGAACAAACTCAAGTGGCTGTCTGCATCGCCATCGACACAGCTACTGGGCGCTCTTTGATGGGATCAAAGGCCAAGAAAAGGATCCAAACCTGCTTGTCACTGAGAGTGGGATTCGAGTGACCACCGAGGAGGTTGCCAAATCGCGAGATTTCATATTGCGCACGTTTCGCCTCGAATGGAACGACAAGGAACATTTTGTCAAGCATCTCGCCCTCAACAACTGGCCTGATTATGGTACGTGCGTTGTACGAGCAACCCTGCCATGAGGCACTCGCCTGAAGCACGCCCAGCACACGATAGCTTGCTGACCTTGAGGCATTGGTTTTGTTGATTCTAGGCGTCCCCAGCTCACCGCGGGCGGTACTGCGGGCCATTGAGGTTGCGCGCGATATCCGATACCGCAACCCCGGTCAGCCCATTGTGGTGCACTGCAGTGCAGGCGTGGGTCGCACCGGCATTCTCGTGGCCGTTGACATTGGCATTGATATGCTGCTTGCTGGTCGCCGCGTCAACCTTACCTCTATTGTTCAACACATGCGAGAGGATCGTGGTGGCATGTTGCAGACCTTTCCGCAGTATGAGTTTGCTTTCAAGTACGTAGTAGTACCGAACTGTGCTCGAGCTTGTTGCATTCTGCACCCTGCGCGACACAGCCAAGGCCAATGGTCAACTCTGATGCTCTGCTTGTCTTGGGTGGTGGCTATAGGGCTATCGGGTCCTTTGCGCGTTTGTATGGTATGCTCAACCACCTGCTGAGCGTACAGGGAGATGAAGAAGAAGATGAACAAATTTTTCAGGTCTTCAGCGAACTCCTTCTGGAAGGCGGTGACAAGGTCACCAGCGAAGCCATCAAGTTTGACGCTTCGGACGAGCAGCGACGTGGTGCCATGGCTCTTCGCTTGCTCGAATTTGAGGATAAGGAGACTGAGGTGATTGATCCCATCAATTTTCCGGCCTTTGCGCCTGGTTGGAATCTTATCCGCGACAAGTACACGCATCCGAAGGCTGATCCGGTGACGTTGTTGAGTGGCGAGAAGCCACTCTACCCCTGGTTGCGAGTGCTGTATTATACGACGATGGATGGCGAACCCGATTTGACCCAGGATGTGGACCGCTTTGTCTGTACCGTAACCTCGGACAGCAAGGTGCAAGCCGACGATCCGGCCGTTCTTCATCTGGCCGCAGTTCAGGGTGACTCTGATCGACAGCGGCACCATGAGCTGTTGCAGGACGGCTCTCTGATCTTGATTGTGGACCCGCGCGATGGCAACGTTTACCTCAAGAACAACAGCCCTCATTCCGTGCGGGTGCGGAGCCTTGAAAGTTATGCTCAAGTTTGGGCACCTGGCTTGCCCTCGGAGAATGCCAATCGAGTGCGTCTCGTGGCCAAGGGCGAAATGCTGCGCATTTTCTCCGTTGATGCTTTTCGCCACGCTTTGCAGGCCGTTGTCATGGGCTACGCCAACAAGGGTCGCAAAATGCTATTGCACGCCGTTTCGCGATGTCAGGCTGAGATCTTCTTAGACCGACGCAGCAACAACGAGGGTGTTATCCGACTGCACTATCTGGCTGCAGCCGCAGAGATGGCCCGCGCATTTGATCGTTTGCAGAACCAGCAGCGTCGTGAGAGCGTGGTCGAGGCCTTGGGGGAGCGGTGGACCGAACTGCAAACTCTGGCTGCCCAGCGCCCGCTATCCCGCCCAGCCTCTCCCGTCTACCAGGATGCACCACATGCCTTGCAATTTCAGAGCGTGGAGCCACCCACGGGCCATGAATTTGCGTTTAACAGCCTGGTGTGGTTGGAAAACGACGAAGAGCTGGTTGTGCGCACGACCGTGGGCGGCCCGCCGCCGCCTCCTCCCCGTCGCCCATCGGCACCGGTGGTGGGTGAGGTTCGAGCAGCAAACCCCATTTCACCTGCTGCTCGCAAACCGGCACCCCCGCCACCTCGTCCACCGGCGTCAAGCAAACCGCAGTTGTCGCCTGTTGCAGCAGCCATTCGCATTCAGGCCGCCTTTCGTGGCTATCGGGCCCGCGAAGTCATGCGCTTGCGACGAGCCCACTTGAAGAAAAAACGTTCTTCTGTAGCATTTGTGACTGAATCGGTAGCCTTGGCTCCTCGAGCTTCAGTGCGGGTGAGTTCCGATTGCTGCCTTGTAGGGTGTGGTTGAGTTTGACCGTTTCAGAACCCGTGTGGTCTTTGTTTTGTTTTTGTTTCGTTTTTGATTGTTTTTAGTTGTTTTTTGGTTGTTTTTGGAGGCTTTTATTTATTTTTTTTTATGATCTTCATCTTCTTGGCATTGCATGTGCTATGGTAGAATGATGTGGCCGGCAATTTCAAGGGCCAGCGACGCAACTCCAAGGCTGTTTTGCTCAACACCAAGGTATCAGAGCGTGCTAAGCCAAAGCCGCGCCGGGGCTCCAAGTTTGATGCAGAGGAGCCGGCACGAGCTACCATCCTCCAATTCAAGAGGCCCAAGCGCACGAAGGTTTGTGTCATGTGCATCATGTTCTGTGCCTTGATGTCCTGTCCAAATCGCGCCGGACATTGTTCTGTTGAATAATGAACAACTGCCCGAGTTGTTGCATCTTTGCCAACTCAAATGAGCTGCCATGTCGTGTAGAGCAAAAACGAAGGCCCCGGTCATCCCTATGAAGTGCATGTGGCCATGGGAGGTGGTGCGTGCCCAGATGGCTTCAAGCCACACGCCTTTAAGCCTGGCTTTTGCATCAACTGCAACCAAAAGCATCCGCTTCGTGGCCCTGAGGCGCTGTCAGCGACCAATGGCGGCGGCGCGGTGTCTCAAACACCCGTGGAACGTCAAGAGGAGAGAGCAACCACGTTGGCTAGTGGCACCAGTTCACCACCTCCACCTGCGGCTACCTCTCCGCCGCCACCACCTCCTCCGCCACCTCCGCCACCTGCGGCTGCCTCTCCTCCGCCACCACCACCTCCGCCACCTGCGGCTGCCTCACCTCCGCCTCCTCCGCCACCTCCTCCGCCACTTGTGGCTGCCTCTCCTCCGCCTCCTCCGCCTCCTCCGCCTCCTCCGCCACCTGTGGCTGCTCCTGCCCCCTCTCCACCTCCTTCACCCCCAGTGGCCAGTGCTTTACCGGAGACAGCTGTTTCACAGCAGCCAATGGAAGAGTCTGGTCAGCAAGAAGCAACAGACACGTCTACTCCAGCTTCCCCGTCGGCTGAGTCAGCCCAGCTGCCGTCGCGCAGCCCCAGTCGTCATGACTCGAACCATGTATGCCCCTGCTCTGCCTTGACCATCTGTCCACTTGAATCCAAAGGCTCGAATTGTTTGTTCTGGGTAACAGAAGGTGATCCTTACTCCCATTGGGAACGTCCAATTGCTCTCAGGAGGCGCGGCCCAAACCACGGACAAGTGGCGGCCTGATGCGCCGGATCTCAACACGCCTGGGGCGGAAAGGAAGTCAGCACCGCCGAGGTTCAGCCCTGCGGCGTGCCAGTAGTCCAACCAGCCCGTTGCCAGCTGAAGAAGAAGGAGGTGCGCGTGATACCGAACCTCCTCCTGCGTACGGCTTGATTTCGTGACTCGGGTCAAGCGTACTGCCTCACCGCTCGCGTCACTTCGATCAAACAGGCCACGAACGAATGAGCCAAGTGTTTGACCCTGAGACTATGGCCTTTTTCGAACAACTCGAAGCGAACCGAGCGCAGCGTGAACAGGTCAGAGCGCGAGCAACCCATGCTAACCCCTTGCTCTGCCTCGTCTCTATCGCCGTCTTCCCGATCCTTTTGTCTCGCTTAAACTCATGTATTATCCGTTCTATGCGGACTTGCTCAACACAGGAAGCCGAGGAGCATCGCCGCCAGCTTGCTGCGCAAGCACAGCTTGACAAGGAGGCGTACCAACGAATGCTAGCGGAAGAGGTTTGTCTTCACTTGGGCGGCTGGTGAACATTTCCCTTTTTTTTTTCCTTTTTTCCCTTTTTTCCTTGATCAGCTTTACAAGGCCGCACATTCAATTGTTGGCTCCGGGCTTGTTTATTTTTGTGAATGGGTTCAACGAGAGTAGAAGGCCAAGATCGAACAGAAGGCTGCAGAAGAGCAAGCCGAGCTGGAAAAGCAACGCGATGCTGCTGTCCTTGAATCTGCAGCTCGACTCAACGATCTCAAGTTTGATTTTTCCTGGTAGTCTACCGACACCTGTGGTCCCGCGTTATTCTTGTTTATGAGTAGTGCAGTGTCCATTCGTTGTGACGGGCGTCACATCCATGCATGTCCACCTGTCGATGGCAGTGTGTGTGTGTGTGTGTGCGTGCGCGTGTGTGTATGTATGTATGTATGTGTTGCTAGTTATTTGTATACTCTCCTCTGTTTGTGGCGCGTTGTTTTGCTTTTGCTTGTCTAGGCTACTTAATTTTTTGGAGCGAGGTTGTTATTTTTGACAGGCTGTTGCTTCCCATCCTCAGTTGCTATCTTCTTGAAACGTCTCGCCTTGTAGTTGGCTGTTGATAATTTCATGTTATCCCTTGTACTTTTCTTTACTGGTTCTGTCGTGAGCAAGCATTGTCTACAGCACATGTGCTCTACATGCTTCCATCAATCAAAGCTCTAAAATCCCCTGGGGTGTAATTATTCTAGAAATTCTTCTCAACTGACTGAGGCATCATGAATAATGTTGTGAGTGTTTGGACATGCGAATGCTCAGGTTGTGTCTCTGGGTTGGGCTTGACATCTATTATAAAGAAAGGAAAGGTGGACAAGACCTGAAGGGGAGATTCACACAACGTGTTGCAGATCAGACATGAGTTGGCAACAGCCCTAGCTCAAGGGATCATCCCGATCAGGGCCACGGGTGAATCATCCATATCAGCAGCGACATGGCTAGCGTGCATCGAGCAATGACTATTGCTCCTTGCGCTCGGCGCTCATTTGGTCCTCATCCAAAGTGTACTTGACCAGGAGACGATCAATGCCGATGGTGGCGCCAATGTAATGCCAGGCAGCGGTGACCACGATGGCGTAAATCAAGGCCCACCAATTGCAAAGCATTGGGCCAAATGCCAGAATGACAAAGAGGGTGGCGACGATAGAGGCAATGAAGCGTAGCTGCATGGCCAGCTCCTGGTACCACGGCAAAGGCTTGCCAGGCAGCTGCAAGGGCTCGTGGCGACGATCCAGGCCGTTATAGGCGGCCTTGAGCATGGTTTCCTTCTCGGCAAAACCTAAGGAGATGGACCATACATGCGCGATGAAGGACGAGACGGGAAGCTAGGATACGACTCGGTTTGCGTATCTGTATCAAGGCTGATGTGTGTTTGGAGGTCGATAGGCGGAGAACAGAGGGTGAGACGGAAAGGGGCTACGCACGGTCCTTGATCCACTGCGCGGCATCTTCATCGGATTGGGGAAGCTCTTCAATGGGGTAGCGCTTGATGTGCATGTGAACGGCAGGAGGGAAGCGGCCCGTGAGGTAAGACTTTTCGCGAGGTCGCTCATCGGCACGATAGTATTGAAAGCCCATGGTAATGTCGTAGACTGCCTTGAGATGGGTCCGGGCGTGCTGAAGGATGGCCACAGTCCCCGCGGTGCGAGGATGGATAATGTAGTTGTATGTGGGTAGGTTGTGCTCCCGGCTAAACTGGTGGGAGCGTTCTACGTTACGAGAGGCCATGTCCGTGCCCTCGGGAAAGATGAGGAAGGAGCCTGGGTCGTCTGATTGCTTCCATTGCTCAATCATGGTCTTGATCCAGTGCATGTCGGCGGCCTTATCGGTGCGCTTGAGGAAGATGTAGAGCGCCAGCTGCCAGCCGACACCAAAGATGGGAATTTTGCGAAGTTCGTCTTTGAGTAGGATGCGCATGAAGATGCCCTGATTGAAGCGCTCAGCCAGGCAAAAGATGGGGTGCCAGTCGAGGTGCGTGGGGTGGTTCGAGATGAAGAGGGCGGGTTCAGACTTGAGGATGGTGTCCTCATCCACGGTGGAGTGAACGCGAACGCCGGCAAACCACTCTAGGCTGAGGCAGACAAAGGGGAGCCAGTAGTCCATGATGCGAATGAAGACGGCCATGTACATGAAGTGGGTCGGTTTGAAGACCAGAAAGGGCACCACAGGCGTGAGTGCAAAGGTGATGAGAAACCAGAGGGCCAGGGTAGCGGGAACCATGAACAAGACGCCGTGCGCATAGCGCACGGTGTCCATCAAGGTTTTCCCCATGACTCGGATCTGCAGTGTTCACAGGGTGGTCGTTGTTCAGAGTACCAAACTCGCTGGCCTGGGTGCCGTACCAGCGCGGCGCGTGCAAGGCGGCGCGTGCAGGCTGGCTCGAAGCCTGAGTGTGTGAGCAGGAACTAGGAGCGCGGCCTTGTAGCAAGCCTGGCCACACGTTGACAAGGTATGCCACTGGGTGATACGATAGCACAGCTCCAAACAAGGCGCGGAGCTTGGGCGGAAGCAGTTGCCTCTATGCACGGGCAGCAGCACTTGCAGCACTTGCAAGATGGTGTTCGTTCAAGCTACAAGGAAATGGCAGGTTCTATGATTGAGGGTTCGGCGCTCCAGTCTGCACAGCCCGTCCCCTCTGCCCAAACCCCACACTCTCTTCACTGAACCAACACCAGCAACCCTTTCACGCACCAATGAAGCTGCGCCACCACCGCTACGGTTCTCGCCGTCACCGTCACCGTTACCTCTCTCTCTCTCTCTCTCTCTCTCTCTCTCTCTCTCTCTCTCTCTCTCTCTCTCTCTCTCTCTCTCTCTCTATGCGCGCGTGCAGTGCACCTTTATCAAAAGATCTTGAACAGCTCCAGAAAAATCCGTGTTGTTCCACACACACACACTCTCTCTCTCTTTTTCTTTCTCTCTCTTTCTCTCTCTCTCGCTTTCTCTCTCTCTACACACAGGAGCATTACACAACACATGCGAACGTCATCAGATTCTCTTGAGCAGTGTTTTCACGTAGAAGGTAAAGCGATAAGCATGTGCAGTCAAAGCGCCTTTTGCGTATCGAGTGTTTCTCATGCACGCCCTCGTGTATTTATATTTTAGAGGAGGTTGTTTAAACACTTGAGTTGTGGCCAAAGAGTGATATATATCAGACTATCTCACTGGATCTGCTGTCGGCCAGTTTTTTTTTAGTTTTTCTGGGCGCCGACTGGTGGTGCTGGGGCTGGTGCTGGGGCTGGTGGTGGTGCTGGTGGTGCGACTAGACCTGGTGCTTCCATTGCTTGTGCTGCTTTAGGGACGATTCATACCCGAGTTGTTGGACAACTTCTGTTCCCCCATTGCTGCCAGCATTTCCTTCCTTTCTTTCTTTTTTGGGGTCATCATCTCGCTGTGCTTGATACTTGACACCCTTGTGCGTTCGAAAGTGAGGTCGCGCCCATTGTGCCGCTGGCTTCAGGGGGGCCGTGGCTCCCCGTAGGAGTTGTATCCTACGCTTGCACCCCGCCTCTGCTCCAAGTCTGAAAGCTTGGCAGCCCTCTCTCGCCGAACCCTTGGCAGCACAACCACGAGCACAACATGTCGAGCCGAATCAGCACAACGTCTGATCGCCAGGGTCGACGTGACGGCTTCTATCGTCAAACCCGCAGTCAACCCGAGGTCTGACACCGCGGCTCCCGGCTTCTGCTGCTTCTTTGCCCACTCTGATCACGACCCACACCACGATTGGGTCGCATGCATAATGATTTTTGTTTGCAAACTCAGACATCGCTCATGCGCTAAACGCCATGCCTTTTGCTTGCGGCCCCGCCTGGTCCCTCTCCCGGCCACAGAATCAGCTCAATCAACAGAATGCTACTCGTGGATTTCGGCTAGAGCCTATCCAAACCCGCGGCGAGGTAGAGAGACTCTGCCTTTGATTCAACAATGGCCGTCTTGCCATCTCGTCGCAAGCCGGGCCCTCATGGCACCTATGTTTCCCCTCGATAGACCTTTGCCACACAACGCCTCGATTCCAACAAGAACAACCTCCATCGTGTTGCCGAAGTAAGCATTGTCCGCAACTTTTACGCCTCCTTTGATTCCCCCTTTTACCAGCAGCCCTAGCGACTCATGCATCGCCGCTCGCCCACCTGACATGGATTCGAACAGACCTTTGCGAAACAGCTCAATCGCGTGCTCAGCATACAATCGGAGCAGGCGGGCACGCAAATTACCAGCCACTTTTCTGACTGGAAACGTGCCTTGCGCTCAGAGCGCAAGCGCTCAGATGATTGGTACAAGCATCTTGCCAATCTTGACGTTGACATTGAGGAACCCGTCACGGTTAGACCGTCCCACTATGGAAACCCCATTCATTTGCCACGCCACTTGAACCCTGAGATGCCCTTCCCCCATCCTTTTGGTTAATGTGACTGCCACTGTTGGGATTGAATTTTTTTTTTTTTTTTTTTTTTTTTTTTTTTTTTTTTTTTTTGGAACTTGCCCCTCACCAAACCCCCTTTTTCAGCTTCCAGTGGCCGAACCACAAGAACACTTGAAGTGTCTTCTCGAGTATAGAGTGCACATCAAAAGAGCTGTGTGGTTCATCAAGGTATGCCTCTCTCCTACGACCACTGGCACCATACTCCATCCACCTTAAAGTGGCACTCCGTGGCCGAATTGACACAATCTTCTGCTCTCAGGCTTACAGCTGTATCAAATCTTCGGGGCCGGCGCCGCCGGCTGATGTGTGGACCCACGAGATTGCCCGTTCGTTGCATCCCCACGACCATGAAAATTATGTGCACTCAATTGGGTCCCTCGTGTAGCTTGATTCCTTCTCACTTGGTAAAATATACTTGCACGAAAGGTCGGCTTGAGCAATGCTATTACCAGCAGGCCATGGGCTCGCCCGCCAATAATTCAAAGGACTTGATCGACGAATGGCAATATCTTTGGCGCTTGATGCTCACGGGGCTGGACGAGGTATCCCATTGCATTACGTTCAGCGCACGCTTCTGCTCGAGCCCCGATGTACTAGGATCTTATCATACCACTGCTTCTGAACAGGATTGTCTAAGTCACATGATCTTAATCAAAGGTCTTCTTCTCCCCACAATATTGGCTGCCAGCCCGCCGGCCACAACAGAAACGGTCTGATATTTTTTTGCCTTTGCTCTGCTTTGCATACTGCCTTCAAAAGTGTGAACCGTATCCTGCTTTCCCTCACCGGTGCTTTGCTCTGCGTTGCTATCTAACCAGGTCCAGCGCGCCCTTGCATTCATGCCATATCTCACCGACGTTCTCAAACAAGCCATTGAGTCACAAGAGCTATGCATTACTATTGTTAGCGAGCTGACACCATTCATCAGCCGCCCCATTCAGGGCGAGAGCACCCAGGTTCGCATCTTGCCTTTGTGCCTCTTTCTGCCCGTGATCCTCTTTGCGCGTAGTTGGCTCGCGCAGCATTCTCAACCAAATTGCCCGACCTGCCCAGTTGTTGCAATTGCAAGATCTATGCGTGGATGTTTGTGAGACCATTGTCTTGGCGCGGCCCCACTTTTGCATCTTACACTCGCCCGATGCGTGCTACCAACTCGCCGAGGCTCTGGCCCCGCGCGCGGCCATCCACCCCCCTCTCCAGTGTGCCCTGGGCATCATCAAGAGCATGTGCGTTCACTGTTGTCCTCCTGCCCAACGTTAAGAATGAGCCAACGCTTGTCGTGCCTCCCCCAAACTTTGAAACACGCGTCTCACACGCCATAACTACACTTCAGATCCCAAACCCTTTATTCCTCACGACCTTCAAGCACTGAAAACCGCGTCTGGACTCCTTTGCTGGTACAATCGTGGCTCAGCGTGCTTGCCGATGGTAAGGCCCCCTGCCAGTTTGAGCCACAGTCGCACCTCGTCTCACACCTGCAACGTCAACAAGAGGCACCCACACCCCCCCCCCCCCAA